>NC_087191.1:4694466-4781966 GCF_035594125.1 Scylla paramamosain
ACATACACACCCTTCACTCAAAAATTTTTAAATCATCATGGCGACTTCTACACCAGCCTCGGAGTCCCCATCTGGGGAGGGGACCATAAATGTCCCCAGGTCGGACTGCCTTTCTGTTGACGACCCTAAGTGTCTTGACACCCTCCTCAACTTTTTCTTCATTAACTTCTGCAGCATTCGCAGTCTAAGATCTAATTTTCAATCTGTAGAACACCACCTCTCCTCTTCTAAACCTCATCTTCTTTTCCTCACTGAAACTCAGGTGTCTGAGGCAACAGACAGTAGCCTCTTTTCTGTTCCCTCCTACTTTCTCTATCCTTATTTTATATCCAAAGCTGGATGCTGCGTTTATGTGCGCAATGACTTAACCTGCTCTCGTGCCCACGCTCTTGAATCTTCTGAGTTTTCCACTATCTGGCTACGACTACAGAGTTACTCTCAAACTAAATTTATCTATGCTGTATACCTTTCAGCTAACTCCTCTGACTATAAGAAATTCTTTGACTACTTAACTTCCAAAGTGGAGCACATTCTGACACTCTTCCCTCTTGCAGAGATCTCCATTCTTGGAGACTTCAATGTTCATCACCAGCTTTGGCTTTCCTCTCCTTTCACTGACCATCCTGGTGAACTAGCCTTCAACTTTGCTATCCTCCATGACCTAGAGCAATTGGTGCAACAGCCTACTCGTATTCCTGACCGCATTGCAGATACGCCCAACATTCTTGACCTTTTCCTGACCTATAATCCTTCTGCTTATGCAGTCACCCTTTCTTCTCCGTTGGGCTCCTCCAGTCACAATCTCATATCTGTATCTTGTCCTATCGCTCCAATCCCTCCTCAGGATCCCCCTAAGCGAATGTGCCTCTGGTGTTTTGCCTCTGCTAGTTGGGGGGAACTGAGGAGGTATTTTGCTGATTTTCCTTGGAATGACTACTGCTTCCGTGTCAGAGACCCGTTTTTGTGTACTGAGTGCATAACAGAGGCGATAGTGTCTGGCATGAAGGCGTACATTCCTCACTCTTTTTCTCATCCTAAACCTTCTTAACCTTGGTTTAACACAGCTTGTTCTCGTGCTATACATGATAGAGAGGTGGCCCACAAAAGGTACTTAAGCCTTCCATTACCAGAATCTCGTACACTTTATATTTCTGCCCGGAAGCATGCCAAGTCTGTTCTCCAACTAGCCAAAAACTCCTTCATTAACAGAAAGTGTCAAAATCTTTCAAGAACTAACTCCCCTCGTGACTTCTGGCATCTAGCCAAAAATATCTCCAATAACTTTGCTTCTTCTTTTCCTCCTTTATTTCAACCAGATGGCACCACTGCTATCACATCTATTTCTAAAGCTGAACTCTTCGCTCAAACCTTTGCTAAAAACTCTACCTTGGACGATTCTGGGCTTGTTCCTCCCTCTCCTCCACCCTCTGACTACTTCATGCCACGTATTAAAATTCTTTGCAATGATGTTTTCCATGCCCTTGCTGGCCTAAATCCTCGGGAGGCTTATGGACCTGATGGGGTCCCTCCTATTGTTCTCCGAAACTGTGCCTCCGTGCCTGCACCTTGCCTAGTCAAACTCTTTCAGCTCTGTCTGTCAACATCTACTTTTCCTTCTTGCTGGAAGTTTGCCTACATTCAACCTGTTCCTAAAAAGGGTGACCGTTCTAATCCCTCAAACTACCGTCCTATTGCTTTAATTTCCTGCCTATCTAAAGTTTTTGAATCTATTTTCAACAGAAAGATGCTTAAACATCTATCACTTCACAACCTTCTATCTGATCGCCAGTATGGGATCCGTCAAGGCCGCTCTACTGGTGATCTTCTGGTTTTCCTTACTGAGTCTTGGTCATCCTCTTTTAGAGATTTTGATGAAACTTTTGCTGTTGCCTTGGACATATCAAAAGCTTTTGATAGAGTCTGGCACAAAGCTTTGATTTCCAAACTACCCTCCTACGGTTTCTATCCTTCTCTCTGTAACTTCATCTCAAGTTTCCTTTCTGACCGTTCTATTGTTGCTGTGGTAGACGGTCACTGTTCTTCTCCTAAATCTATTAACAGTGGTGTTCCTCAGGGTTTTGTCCTGTCACCCACTCTCTTCTTATTATTCATTAATGATCTTCTAAACCAAACTTCTTGTCCTATCCACTCCTACGCTGATGATACCACCACGTCTTTTCATAGACGTCCAACCCTACAGAAGGTAAACATTTCACGCAGGGAAGCCACAGAACGCTTGACTTGTGATCTTTTTAAAATTTCTGATTGGGGCAGAGCAAACTTGGTATTGTTCAATGCCTCAAAAACTCAATTCCTCCATCTATCAACTCGACACAACCTTCCACACAACTATCCCCTCTTCTTCAATCAACTGTCCTCCTCTTCTACACTGAACATCCTCAGTCTGTCCTTTACTTATAATCTGAACTGGAAAATTCACATCTCATCTCTAGCTAAAACAGCTTCTATGAAGTTAGGTGTTCTGACACGTCTCCGCAAGATTTTCTCACCACCCCCCCCAGCTGCTAACTCTGTACAAGGACCTTATCCGGCCATGTATGGAGTATGCTTCATATGTCTGGGGGTGTTCCACTCATACTGCTCTTCTAGACAGGGTGGGATCAAAAGTTTTTCGTCTCATCAACTCCTCTCCTCTAACTGACTGTCTTCAGCCTCTCTCTCACCGCCGCAATGCTGCATCTCTAGCTGTCTTCTACCGCTATTTTCATACTAACTGCTCTTCTGATCTTGCTAACTGCATGCCTCCCCTCCTCCTGCTGCCTCTCTGCACAAGATTTTCTTCTTTCTTTCACCCCTATTCTGTCCACCTCTCTAATGCAAGAGTCATCCCTTTCTTTGGTAAACTCTGGAACTCCCTGCCTGCTTGTGTTTTTCCACCTTCCTATGACTTGAATTTTTTCAAAAGGGAGGTTTCAAGACACTTATTCATCAATTTTTGACTACTGTTTTGACCCTTTTATGGGACTGGCATTTCAGTGGGCATTTTTTTTCATTGGATTTTTGTTGCCCTTGGCCAGTGTCTTTCCTTATATATACACATTTTATATATATATATATATATATATATATATATATATATATATATATATATATATATATATATATATATATATATATATATATATATATATATATACAAGTACAGTGGTACCGCGCTCGCTTTGGTGGCCAAGTGGTCATCAGGCGCACGGGTTTGAATCCTGGCTACGGTCCGAGGGTAGGAAGGGCATCCACTTGGGGTAACTGTTCCCAAATCCCAAATCCAAAGTCCTTCATCAGGAGGCAGCGCCTCAGCCCTGACAGACTATAGAAACTAGACGAAAAAAAAAAAAAAAAAAATATATATATATATATATATATATATATATATATATATATATATATATATATATATATATATATATATATATATATATATGTGTGTGTGTGTGTGTGTGTGTGTGTATATTCTCTTTTAGGCATACGTGGTTAAAGGCATTGTTCAGTTTTTTTGGTTATATTTTTCTATTCGTCTGATTCTTTTTCTGCGACTGGCAGGGCTCCGAGGACCTTTCCAAAATTTGTAGTGTCAGCGACGTTTCGTCTTCAGGCTAATGGTGTTCTGTGTGTGTGTGTGTGCGCGCAGATTGTCACCTTGAAAGGTGACGCGGGCCTCTTGTTTGGCCCACAACTGACTTCTCGTATTTAGTAGTTCTCCTTTGGATTTCGTTTTGTGGGGAGTCTGGCTTCCCCACACTAGGTGAGCGCCAGTTACACCTCACAAGGACTGCCCGCAGGATACATCGATGTTTGTGGTGTATTGTGTGGATCTAGGTGGCGTGAAGAGTGTTTTCAAGGTAGTGAGATCTGTCCATGTTTTACTATGTTTTCCGCTGTCACATGTCTCCTATTAACATAGGGGGCTGTTTCTTGACACTCAGTGAGGTAGTGTGTGAGTGGAGTGTCTGTGTCTGTGTTGCAGTGTGTACATGTTTCTGGTAGTTTATTCTTGATTTCTAGACATCGGTAGCCAAGTTTTAGAGTGTATAAGTTGTTACGGTTCTTGTTGAGATGTCTGGGTATGGGTGTGGTGTTTCCTGTTGTGTGCATGTACCATGTTATGCTTCTGGATCCATTTTGCGTGTTGATCTGTATGTTGTGTGACAGTAGCTCTCTGTTATTCCTCTTCAGGGTGCTCATGAGTTGGTAAATGCTTGTCGGGATATGAGCTGTTATTTGTGGGAGCTTGAGTGCCTCCTTTGCTGCGAGGTCTGCTTCTTCATTACCTGCAATCCCCGACGTAGCTCGGGGATTCTATTGCTTTGTGGAAAGCTATGAGTTCTGTTTGCAGAAGATCTATCTGAGAGCCTGAAGAATCCTTTCGTGTCTGATGTGGTAAAGACGGCAGCGGCTTTGCTGTTTGTTGTGTCTACCGATCCATCAGTGAAATAGACGTCAGAGTTGTCAGTGGGGGCAGTTCGCAGTGCTTTCCTTATTTCTTTATGGGTGATTGGATCTAGTTTATTCTTCGATTCAAGGAGGAACTGTATAGTTAAGGTGAATGGGGCCTCTTCCCAAAGCGGGTTTTTTTTCATAAATTGCATCATATGGGTTGTCTTGCAGTTGTTGAAAAAAATGGTGGGTTGCTATAAATCTGAGAGTGTCGGTGGTTGTGGATGCCCAAGTTGCTTTGTAAAAGAGATTTCTGTCTTGGACTAGCGCCTGCTTGATGGTATTAGCTAACTCTTTATTTTATATTATAATGTATTTCATTAGATGTCCTGCATTTGCGGTGTAAAGTCTTGTCTCGATCGGTGGGATGTTAATTTCGGCCTGTAGGGTGTTTATGTTTGTCCAGCCGGGAAAGCCGGTCATAATCCTGAATTCTTTGTATTGTAGTTTCTCTAGTTCGGTTTTGTTCTTTGAGGATGTTGTGACCAGGCAAGGTGCAGCGTATTCGAAGATAGATCAAATGGCCTGGATGTAATAGCATCTCAGTACTTCTGATGCTGCCCCTCCTTGGACGCCTGTGATGGCCCTCATCACTCTTAGACGGTCCTCTGCTCTTTCTTTGAGTGACGCGATGTGTTTGTTGAAGGTGAGGCGAGCGTCAACTCAGATGCCTAGATATTGATGACACTTGGTCCACTCTACTGCTGTGCCGTGTATAATGATTGGCGCCAGCTGTGTTTGGCAGCCGAGGTGAATTGTTTTTGTTATGTTTAGATTCATCTTGAGCCCAAGTTTTTGGCATTTGTCGGCGACTCTATTAAAGGCCTCTCTCGACCTGGCCTCGTATCTTTGTCCGGTCGTTATGACAGCGATGTCGTCAGCGTGATCAAAACTTTTGTGTCTCTGAATGTTTAAAAAAAATGGACAGAGGATGCTGCCTTGGGGTGTTCCATTTTCGAAGGTTTGGGTCTCCGACAGTGTTCCTTGGAACTTGATTCCTGCTTTACTTTCTCTGAGAAAGCCAGCTGTCCATTGAAGTAGCTTTCCTTTCGTTCCTCGGCGCGCCACGGACTCCAAGACAGCATGGGCGTTGGCGGTTTCTAAACTTTTTTTCTAGATCCATGAAAATGATAATAGCTTTCCTGTTGTATATCGTTGTCATCATTTATGTTATGCAGTCTTTAGTCCCTTTGTTGCTGGTGTATGCAAATATGTTCTTGTGGAAATCCCCAATAGTCCACTTCAGTCTGTTCAGGACCATTCTCTCAGCTGTTTTTCCAAGACAGCAGAGAAGAGAGATTGGTCTTGCCTTGCCTGGGTCCTTAGACTTGAGGATGGGGACTATAGTTGCTGTTTTCCAAGAAGTTGGGGCCCTTCCTTCTTCAAAGAATTGCTTAATTATGTGGAGGAGCTCTTGATGTCCGACAGAGCCTCGTTCCTTGTTCATTCTATATATGATTTTGTCAGCGCCAGCTGCTGTGTCTTTTTTTTTGTCTTAAGTCTAACTTGCAGCTCTTCAAGGGTGAAAGGGGAATCAGTGACAGCTACTTCGTGGCGTGCTGTGTTTATTGTTTCCAACCGTGTAGGTAGGAGCCAATGTAGCGTGTAGCGGACCCTTGTTTAGGGTCCAGGTGAGTTGATTGTTGCTTGGGGAGTTGTCCTGACGCAGCTCTTATATCTCGCCACATGTCCCCTAAGTTGCTGGTTCTACCTATTGTACTAGGAATGTTATGCTTCTAGTACTTCTGTGTAGAAACACAGTGGTAATGCTGCGTTATATTAATAAAATAAACTATACAAAAGATAATGAAGTGAGTCGCCAGGAGCCGCATGTCCGACCGCGAGGCCAGGCGGACGCGGACTGGGGATGTAAGGGTGGTTGCTGGCCGGGTTAGGTCACGGCCAGGGCTGGTGTCAGGAGACAAAGGGTGTGAGAGTGATGGGCAGACGACTGGAGGCTGGCGTCAGGTCCCAATGGACATGAAATTCGAATGCGGGTGGCGGGCGAAGCATTCCACCACACTATGTAGGAACACCAGTCTAGCCATTTTTGTTCTGAATTTCATTGGTTGCATCTTTTGCAATTTTTATGGTTGCTCTGAGGAGTTCAAGGGTTATTTCTGTTTTGTATTTCTTATGTAGTTTCCTTGCCTGATTGATTCTATGGTTATATTCTTTGACGTCTTTGTCGCAGTACCAGCGATTCTTGTATTCTCTTTTTACATTGTCCGCTGCCTTTTGCAGAGCTGTTATGAATCTTTCTTCTTTCATTTCAATTGTTCCTTCTTGTGGTATGGAGATGAGGTGTGTCTGAAGTCTTTCTCGATAGAGAGCACGTTTTAAGTTCCATTTAGGGTCCCTTGTTGGTTGCCTTGGTAGGGGTATGGAAAGGAGTGTGGTCGTTGCTAAATGATCACTGACGATGTGTGGGTGAACTGTCCAGTGTAATTCTAATCTGTAGGAGACAAAAGATAAATCCAGGATTCCTCCCACTATATGCGTTGGTTCCTCATTATTCAATAGTCTTACGTCTGAGATGTTTGTGAGGGTTTCAGCAATATGGTATCCGTTCCTGTTGTTCTTGTTAGAACCAAATGTCTCGTGATGTGCGTTGAAGTCTCCTCCAACGAACATGTTTTCCGTGGCGCAGCGTGCTAGAAGCTGTTATTTCCTGGTTTGTTGTAGATATTGTATATGTGAAAGTGTGGGTCTTTTAGTGTAATCGCAATTGTCATGACTTCTACTCCTCCACAATTTACAGGAGTGTTTTTTTTTTTTTTTTACAAGAATGGATGTCCCGTTGGTTGAGCCTTCTGTAACTAGGTTGTGAAATTTTGTATATCCTCACAGCATCTGATAGGCAGGGTCTCGGATTAGGGTTTCTTGCAGGAGAATTACATATATGCGTTGCCTGGCCGAGGCTGGGGAAGTCCTTGTCTTGTGGAACATCGGTTATGGCTTGTGTTCTCCAGCCTTTCCAGCTGGAGATGTTGGCAAGTGCTGGCCGGTGCATACTGATGAACTTCTGCTGGCTTTCTCTTTGTGCTGTGATCAACGTCTGACGTGCCATGCATGTTTTGCTCCAAGACAGGTGATTTTCCTTGCAAGTGGGACACTTCGGCGTTGTTGTTTGTCCCTCTTTGTATTTGCTGATGCAGAGCTCGGTCTTGTGTGGGCCGGAACACACCCCACATCTTGCTTCCAGTCTGCAGCTGCTTTTGTGATGTCAGTACTTCTGACAGTTGAAACCCCTTAGCGGTTCTCGGCTGTAGGGTCGTGTGTAGAAAGTCCCCCAGTTCCGGAGCTCTAGGAATCCTGGTAGGGGACCTTGCACTGTTATTTCCACCTGCCTTGTTTCTTCACCTGAAGCTACTCTGCTTCTCTTTACTTCCACTATCTGCGGGCGATCCAATATCAGCTTCAGTGGCATCAGAATAGGATATTTCAGGACAATACCCTTGCTGCTGCTTGGTCCGGTTGGTTTCAGTTAGATTGTAAGTCCTTGTACTGTTATGAGGTTCATGATGCGGTCGAATGTCTTTTCTTCGGGGGAGCGGGATGGGGAGGAGAGTAGAACGTTGCCGGTTGTCAAAACTTCATTCTCATCTTCGAAATTTTCAAAGTTTTGGCTTCTACGGCTTCTGCCAGGTGCAGGGCTGACTCGAAGCCTTCATTGTGTGGGACAAGGATATTCCTGATAGTTTCTGGTGGACATATTGCCTGTTGTGTTTCTTCCTGGGAATAGGGGACAGCTTCAGCTTGGGCTACTTAGATCTTGTTGGGCGGTTTCCTGGATTCCTCTTCTGAGTCTTTGGCGTGTAGGCGTTTTTGACAGTAGAGGCTCATGCAGCGGACTGTTCTTGGTACCAGTTATTCCGTGTTGTTTTTCTTTCTCTTGTCATCTTGGCGGTGAGCAACCCTCCCTGGAAGGCCGGCCTCAATGGCTCGACAGCCTTACCCTTCGGTTTGAAAGCCCTCTCTTTACTTGCCCTGACCTAAGGAACAGAGCCTTAAATGGCATTATCCAAGGAGGTTATTGAAGGCCCTCCTCAAAAGCTAATATTGCCTGTAGACCTGGTCCCGCAACTGAGGCTGGACCCGCTCGATCATGGGCTTCTTCAGCGCATCGCAGACTGCCTCTGCTTCGCGAATTCTGGGGGCTGTTGAGGTCCTCCAGCTCCTTCATCTAGAGGCGGGAAAGAGAAGAGAAGAGAAAGAAGTAGCTTGATAAGCAGGGGGAGGCCGAACCACCCTCGTCTTTGGCGAAGCACGCCGGTTGCCATGGTCACAAGGTCTATCCCAATCTGACATTCCGTGCGGCGAACTCGTGTATGAAGCGGAGAGAGGCAGAAAGGAGAGGGGAATATGCTGGAACAGCGTTTGTCTATACATTTCGGTGGAAATGCAGGGCTCGGCT
The DNA here is from genome assembly GCF_035594125.1 of Scylla paramamosain. Lineage (NCBI taxonomy): Eukaryota > Metazoa > Arthropoda > Malacostraca > Decapoda > Portunidae > Scylla > Scylla paramamosain. Next base: position 4,703,336 of record NC_087191.1, read on the forward strand.
CTTCCAGCAGCAGAGCAGGACCAACAGACTCGGCTTCTCTCAATGCGAGAGGAGGAGGCAGACTGAGGCGGCGTCGTGTGTCGAAGGACGGAGCGTAGCCGAGTAGAGAAAGAGCGGCGCATCGGCGGAGCTTCTGTTCTCGGCGGCGGCTTCTGATAGGCTGGTGGTTTCCTGGAGCGCCGGAGAGATCTACTCAGATCGAGAGCTGGAGAGCGAATGTGTGGGCGAGCACCTATCTATATGCAGCGAGGGAGAGCGTGCTATTTGGTGATGGGCTGAGGGCTCTTCTTAATGGCGGGGTGCAGTCTTGCTGGGAGACTGTTGGACGCTTCCTATTGGTCGAGCGCGGTTTTTTTTTTTTTTTTTATGTAGGAAGGACACTGGCAAAGGGCAACAAAAATCTGATAAAAAAAATGCCCACTGAAATGCCAGTCCCATAAAAGGGTCAAAGCAGTGGTCAAAAATTGATGAATAAGTGTCTTGAAACCTCCCTCTTGAAGGAATTCAAGTCATAGGAAAGTGGAAATACAGAAGCAGGCAGGGAGTTCCAGAGTTTACCAGAGAAAGGGATGAATGACTGAGAATACTGGTTAACTCTTGCGTTAGAGATGTGGACAGAATAGGGGTGAGAGAAAGAAGAAAGTCTTGTGCAGCGAGGCCGTGGGAGGAGGGGAGGCATGCAGTTAGCAAGATCAGAAGAACAGTTAGCATGAAAATAGCGGTAGAAAACAGCTAGATATGCAACATTGCGGCGGTGAGAGAGAGGCTGAAGACAGTCAGTTAGAGGAGAGGAGTTGATGAGACGAAAAGCTTTTGATTCCACCCTGTCTAGAAGAGCAGTATGAGTGGAACCCCCCCCAGACATGTGAACGGATAAGGCCCTTGTACAGAGTTAGCAGCTGGGGGGGTGAGAAAAACTGGCAGAGACGTCTCAGAACGCCTAACTTCATAGAAGCTGTTTTAGCTAGAGATATGTGAAGTTTCCAGTTCAGATTATAAGAAAAGGACAGACCGAGGATGTTCAGTGTAGAAGAGGGGGAGAGTTGAGTGTCATTGAAGAAGAGGGAATAGTTGTCTGGAAGGTTGTGTCGAGTTGATAGATGGAGGAATTGAGTTTATGAGGCATAGAACAATAACAAGTTTGCTCTGCCCCAATCAGAAATTTTAGAAAGATCAGAAGTCAAGCGTTCTGTGGCTTCCCTGCGTGATATGTTTACCTCCTGAAGGGTTGGACGTCTATGAAAAGATGTGGAAAAGTGCAGGGTGGTATCATCAGCGTAGGAGTGGATAGGACAAGAAGTTTGGTTTAGAAGATCATTAATGAATAATAAGAAGAGAGTGGGTGACAGGAAAGAACCCTGAGGAACACCACTGTTAATAGATTTAGGAGAAGAACAGTGACTGTCTACCACAGCAGCAATAGAACGGTCAGAAAGGAAACTTGAGATGAAGTTACAGAGAGAAGGATAGAAACCGTACGAGGGTAGTTTGGAAATCAAAGCTTTGTGCCAGACTCTATCAAAAGCTTTTGATATGTCCAAGCCAACAGCAAAAGTTTCACCAAAATCTCTAAAAGAGAATGACCAAGACTCAGTAAGGAAAGCTAGAAGATCACCAGTAGAGCGGCCTTGACGGAAGCCATACTGTCGATCAGATAGAAGGTTTTGAAGTGATAGATGTTTAAGAATCTTCCTGTTGTGGATAGATTCAAAAACTTTAGATAGGCAGGAAATTAAAGCAATAGGACGGTAGTTTGAGGGATTAGAACGGTCACCCATTTTAGGAACAGGTTGAATGTAGGCAAACTTCCAGCAAGAAGGAAAAGTAGATGTTGACAGACAGAGCTGAAAGAGTTTGACTAGGCAAGGTGCAGGCACGGAGGCACAGTTTCGGAGAACAATAGGAGGGACCCCATCAGGTCCATAAGCCTCCCGAGGGTTTAGGCCAGCGAGGGCATGGAAAACATCATTGCGAAGAATTTTAATACGTGGCATGAAGTAGTCAGAGGGTGGAGGAGAGGGAGGAAACTGTTGTTTCAGTCTCCGTCTTGTGCTTTCTTGTGGGCAGGATTTGTAGGTCTCTGACCTGAAAATTTATTGAAGGTGATGTTTCTTCTGTGTAGAGGGCTTTTAGTATCTTCAATCTTCTTTGGTCCTGTTCTCTGTCTGTGATGGTGGTACCATTCTCTATGATTTGGCGGGTGATGTTTATTTGATGTTTGGGGCGGTAGTGTTCCTTGATGGCACCGGTTTGTAGATGGCAGGTCGGTCTTCTCGAGAGTGTAGTTGTCGTCATCCCAATGTAGGATTGAGATCCACAGTCCTCAGCAGTACATTTGTGCTTGTAGACGACGCCAGCTATCTGTAGAGACGTATTAGGTTTTGCATTTTTTTTTTTTTTATGAAGAATTGGGATGTTTTCTGGATCTTGTAATATATGGTAAGTTCGATGGCTTGATCTGCGTTTGTTGGTTTAACGTTTCTCTTGATTATCCTCTTTATTTTCCGTTGACATGTGGTTCTTGTAGAACAGCTTGATTTTATCTTGTGGGGGTGGATGTTCGGTGCTGGAGTGCCATTTGTTGGTGGTATCCTTGATGATTTCGTCCATTTCACTGTTCTTATAACTGTTGTTAATGAGGACTTGTGAGAGACGTTGCAATTCCGTGTGTTGAGTCCCAGGAAGAGCAGTGGGTGAGGGCGCGTTGGACATATGCCAAGTAAACTGTAAGTAGCGTTGTGGGCATTCGCTGTCTCCGTTGAGGCACTGATTGGTTTTCTTGGTGTATACTCACATGGAGAAACCTGAGTTGTGCGCGGTCATTAGCACGCCCAGAAATAGACGGCCTTCCTTCGATTCTTCATATGGAAAGTTAAGGCCAGAGGCTGTGGTGAGTCTTTCTTTCAGGTTCTATGTTCTTGACCCGGACAAATATGTCATCGATGTAGCGGCAGTAGATTGAGGGGCGGTTGTCTTGCAATGTGTTGGTTTCAATTGTTTCTATGAAGAAGTTTGCGAAGAGAACACCTAGTGGGCTTCCCATCGCTACTCCATCAGTTTGTTTGTACATTTTGCCACGTAGACAGGTGAAGGACGCTTCTCTGGTGTAGATTTGTAGTAGTGTCTTGAGCTTGTCTTCTAAGCTATGTTGAGTTTCGGGGTGTCTTCATTCCTGTAGACTCTATCTAGGATGTATTTGATTGTTCTTTTTACTGGAACATTGGTGAAAAGGCTTTCGATATCGAGTGAGGCGATTATGTGGTCTTCTGCTTGAGGGGAAGACTTCAGTAGTTCCAGTAACTCATTTGTGGATGTCAGTGAGTAGCAGGATTGGACGTAAGGTGAAAGGATCTCATTGAGTCTCTTGGCCATGGTGTAGGTTGGTGTCGGGATCTGCGAGATCATCGGCCGGAGTGGGTTTCCTTGCTTGTGATTCTTTGTTTCTGTAAGCGTAGCCAGCTGAGAAATCCCGGTGAGTTTGGGAAACTTTGGGGTGGTAGGGGTGGAGTTGATGGCAGCTACCATAGCGTTGATCTTTTTGATGTTCTGTACATCCTAGATAAAGTCTACAGGAATGAAGGAATGAAACTCAACATACCAGAAGACAAAATAAAAACCAACACAGGGAAATTTTAAGTCATACCATTTGCCGCAAAAGACACAGAGCCTATCATTATAAATCAAAACAATATCCTCTACTCAAAAGACGGAGTCATACTTGGATTAAAAGTCAGCACAACCGTAGTCCAAGGACATATCACTAATATAAGAAATAGAGCCGACCACACACTAACTACACTAAGAAGATTCTCAACTATGCCCGAGAAATTAAAGTTACATTTAGTAAAAGCATTTATTATTCCAGTTCTCACTTACCCATCCTACCCACCTAACACCCTCTCGAAAAATGCCTTACTAAAACTCCAAAGAATACAAAATAAAGCACTTAGATTCGTCATCAATGTACTGTACCCATTCACATACAATATGGAAGAACTACACAGAAAAGCTAACATACAGCATACATACATAATCTTACACCAGAGGGGGAAAAACACAATGAATAAACTAATGACAACCATCAGAGACTAAGAGTATATAATAGGATAATAGTCACCAATGATATCCGAGAACACACTTGGTTTCAAAAACCGTATCTAAAACTAACTGCACCCGAACCACCACCTCTATATACTGACTAAAGACACTCATACGTGCGCTGATGCACTTTCACTTACACGCCTGCAGGGCGTGGGTCCAGGTACTGGCTCCTGTCCGCCTCCCTGCCGCACTCTGAGTCGTTGAGAGGTTGGAGTGGATACCGTCGGTGTTGTCCGTTCTAGCCTTGCTATGGTTTGCCTCCCTTCGCTGGGTTACGTTCAATGATGGGGGATGTAGTCCCCACAGCTGCGGAGGGTGGCTCGCCACAGGGATGTAGCTGCCTGTGAGGGGAAGAGATGGATGGATACTTGCGTTAATCACCCTACGGTGCAACAGGGAATTTATCATCCGCTTCCCGTGTTTTCGCATGGAGAACAACACATTACATAATACACAACACTTACAGCCATCGTGGAGTTTGGATGGGATTCATATGATAAATATTCACAACTTAATTTTCATTACTTACCTCTGTGATTTGTGTGCTCACCTTCCGTTCTACTTCTCTTCACCTTTCTTCTTTTCGCGTCGCCTTTTCTGCTCACTTTTACCTTATTACTTTCATGTTTTGGTTAATAGCAAGGTTGAAAGTGTATCTGTGCATGACTGTGGGTGTGGAAGTGATTTGTAGGAAAAAAATTTGATTGTCATATAATTACCTAGTATATAACTAAAATAAATTTATATTCAACCTAATACTTAACTTATATTTACCCTATCCAGTGTCATATTGCTTGATTTGAGTGGGATGATAAAACTAATGAAAGAATAATACTTTAATGAGAGGATAATTCTTTACTTATACGAAATCATGATTAACACCATCGTCCGGCAGATCCATCAGACACTGACTATTGGGCATCCACCTGAAAATAAAACAAGGAAGAACATTAATAAAATAGATAGATAAAACTTACCTGTTGTTGTCCTCTGGCATGCACCTGAAAAGAAAACAAGAAATTGATAAATAAAAATAGCTACAGATCAGGTAAACGTACCGCTAGTCATCGGAACTAAGGGATGAACCACATTAAAAATAAAATTCTACAATCATACACCCCTACCCAGCTCCTGACAGGTAAACATATTCATAAGAACATAAGAAATGAGGGAAGCTGCAGGAAGCGACCAGGCTTACATGTGGCAGTCCCTGTATGAAATATACCTACCTATTTCCATCTATTATCCCCATCCATAAACTTGTCTAATCTCTTAAAGCTCTCTAGTGTCCTAGCACTAACAACATGATTACTGAGTCCGTTCCACTCATCTACAACTCTATATAAGAACCAATTTTTTTTCCTATCTCCTTCCTAAACTAAATTTTTCATGCTTGAACCCGTTATTTCTTGTTCTGCCATGGTTACTAATCCTAAGAATTTTGCTTACATCCCCCTTGTTATAACCCTTATACTACTTAAAGACTTCTATTCAGATGACAATCTAACAAATAAAGCAACGCAGTTTGCCCGCCATCGCAGCCCATCAGAGCCCTGCCAGTCGCAGAAAAAAAAAAAAAAAGAGATAAATAAATGAATAAATAAATAAATAATAATAATAATAATAATAATAATAATAATAATAATAATTATAATAATAATGATAATAATAATAATAATAATAATAATAATGATAATAATAATAATAATAATAATAACAATAATAATAATTATCAGACGAATAGAAAAATACAACCAAAAATTTAATAATCCAAAGGTCGCTCTTGCCTTTAACTACGACTGCCTAAAACATAATATTCTTCTTGGTTACACCAATATATATATATATATATATATATATATATATATATATATATATATATATATATATATATATATATATATATATATATATATATATATATATATATATATATATATATTGGATTATCCAGTTTTTGGTTGTATTGTTCTATTTGTCTGATTATTATTATTATTATTATTATTATTATTATTATTATTATTATTATTATTATTATTATTATTATGCTTTATATATATATATATATATATATATATATATATATATATATATATATATATATATATATATATATATATATATATATATATATATATATATATATATATATATATATATATATATATATATATATATATATATATATATATATATATATATATATATATATATATATATATATATATATATATATATATATATATATATATATATATATATATATATATATATATATATATATATTATATATGTATATATATATATATATATATATATATATATATATATATATATATATATATATATATATATATATATATATATATATATATATATATATATATATATATATATATATATATATATATATATATATATATATATATATATATATATATATATATATATATATATATATATATATATATATATATATATATATATATATATATATATAAATACATATATATATATTGGATTATCCAGTTTTTGGTTGTATTGTTCTATTTGTCTGATTATTATTATTATTATTATTATTATGCTTTATATATATATATATATATATATATATATATATATATATATATATATATATATATATATATATATATATATATATATATATATATAATTGTTTTTTTACAGACATTACCGACTGAAGAGGGAATTCAGAGAGTGTTAAGAGGAGGTTATTCGTATGTGCGCAACTATTTCTACACAAAAATAATAACAAAGACCTACCTCATAGGAGAAACAGACTATGTTCCTTTCCACATCGGTGCCACGAAGTATCCCCTTTACCTCGGAAACTCTTGGGCATTCAGGTACTGATTTTATATTATTCCTAGTTTCTTATATCTGAAAGAAAACTATACAGTGAATGCAGCATCACATGATACGTGAGGCATATATTATTGTAATAGAAATTTATTCACATAGAGGCAATAAGCTTCGAAATGCTCAAGTAGATTCTAATTTTCAATCTGTAGAACACCACCTTTCTTCTATCAAACCTCATATTTTCTTCACCGAAACACAGGTGTCTGAGGCAAATGACCTTTACTTTCTTTGTCCTCGTTTTCAATCCAAAGCTGGATGTTGCGCCTATGTGCGCAATAATTTAACCTGCTCTCGTGCCTACGTTCTTGAATCTTCCGAGTTTTCCACCATCTGATACGCCATATTTACCACCGTTACCACTACTGTTGCTGTCATCACTACCAACTACTCCATTACAAGACGATAACTATTGCTAATTGCTGCTTCAAAATGGTAATTGCTGTTGTTTTATCATTATTTATCAGTATTTTTGTAAATGCTATATTTGTCTATAATCACTTGTGACAAATTCATAACGTATATGACAAGAAATTCATAATTTTGTAATGCAAATCTACTAAGCTTCGTTTTTTTTATTACTGAACAAATTATCTGCTGTTACTCCAGTATTGTTGTTATTAGTGTACAGATACAATTTATAACAATAGTTCATAATAAATAAAAAAAAATCTTCAAAATTATATAACAAATGTTCTTAAGCTTCAGTCTTATAATTTACACTCTTATGTGCCATAATTGTTTCACACCCGATGTGATTTCAAACTGACTTTATTTTATTATTTTTATTTATTTATTTTTTCTTATCTATTTATTTATTTATCTATTTATTTTTATTCTATTTTATTTTTATTTATTTATTTTTTTACATTCCAACTTATTCCCCATCTTGTCAAACTTGTTTTATTCTTTGTTCAACGAAACTGATCATTAGCATACCAACTCAAATGGCATTGCCTTGGAAATTATTAATCAAATGTATGGGCACTTGAATTTTAATGCACTTCCTAAATACTATGACATTACAACTTTCAACAATTTATCTACTTCCGGAGGTTCGTCACAACTGAATATAATACATATGAACTCGAAATCGTTTCCCAGAAACTCAAAAACATTCAGTATTTTCTAAATTGCCTTAACCACCCACCAGATATCATTGTATTTTCTTAAACCTGGCTACCCATCATCTCACTAGGGAAACACGGGCTCAAGGTGGTGTCTCAAATTTCGTATCAGATGAACAAAATTCTGAACAACAAAATTTATGGTTTATGGTGACATAGAAATTAATACAATTAAAATAATAAAAAATTCTCTTAACTTCTTTGTTTGCGCTATATGCAGAGTAAGCACACAGCCGTGAACCAATTTACTGACATTTAATTGAATTCTCAAAAATTTGGTAACGAATAACAAAATCATTCTCATTGAGGATTTTAATATAAATCTACTCGAACATGAAACCAAAGCAATTTCCCTTACAAGCATCCAAACTCAAAATTTCATTCCACACATTGCCAAACCAGAGCGAAAAAAAATAAATAAATAAAATAAATAAATAAATAAATAAAATAAAATAAAAAGTACCATCCCTTCTTGGCCATATATACACAAACTCCTATGAACATTTCACTTCAGGAATAATACATTTCCCTATATCTGTCTATCTGCCGATTTTCCTAAACATATCAGTCCCTTCTCTAAACAATAAACTTTATAAAATTGAATTCAGAAATTCAACCCCTGAACAAAAGCTACTTTTCTCCCATAAAACTAAACAATAATGCCTGGAACAATCTATTTTGCTCAAATTATGTCAATTTAAACTTTAATGAGTTTCTAAACAAAATTCGTGAAATCCACAATGAATGTTTTCTAATAAAAACTAAATTAATTTATGAAAAAAGACTATTGGATAACATCAGCATTAATTAAGTCAATAAAAACTAAAAACTATCTAAATAAGGATTATAAAATTGGTGCAGTATCTTAAACTTATTACAAAGAATACCGAAACGTACTAAACACATTGATAAAGCAAACTAAAATTTCTTATTACATGAATATATTTACAAATTTTACAAATGATACTAAAAAAATATGAAATGCTATTAATCAACTTAAACATAACCTACTACTACTCCTCCTTTACTAGAAGGAGGCAGTAGACACCTGCTGAAACGATAATTACTCCCAGTGAGGTCTAAAGCACTGTTCAGGGGGTACTGTGAACTTATCATTAAACCCAACTGTGACCTCACTGAACGTTTCCCTTTGTGTCTCATAACACAAGGGGGCAGTCACAGCCTGCCCTCTAAAGACAACTCTCTTCCTCCACACAAAACTACAAGCACCTAATAACACACACACCCTTCACTCAAAAATTTCAAAATCATCATGGCGACTCCTACACCAGCCTCGGAGTCCCATCTGGGGAGGGGACCATAAATGTCCCCAGGTCGGACTGCCATTCTGTTGACAACCCTAAGTGTCTTGACACCCTCCTCAACTTTTTCTTCATTAACTTCTGCAACATTCGCGGTCTAAGATCTAATTTTCAATCTGTAGAACACCACCTCTCCTCTTCTAAACCTCAACTTCTTTTCCTCACTGAAACTCAGGTGTCTGAGGCTACTGACAGTAGCCCGTTTTATGTTCCCTCCTACTTTCTCTATCCTCATTTTCGATCCAAAGCTGGATGTTGTGTTTATGTGCGCAATGACTTAACCTGCTCTTGTGCCCAATCTCTTGAATCTTCCGAGTTTTCCACCATCTGGCTACGACTACAGAGTCACTCTCAAACTAAATTTATCTGTGCTGTATACCTTTCACCTAACTCCTTGACTATAAGAAATTCTATGACTACTTAGCTTCCAAAGTAGAGCACATTCTGACCCTCTTCCCTTTTGCAGAGATCTCCATTCTTGGAGACTTTAATGTTCACCATAAGCTTTGGCTTTCCTCTCCCTTCACTGACCATCCTGGTGAACTAGCCTTCAACTTTGCTATCCTCCACGACCTAGAGCAATTGGTGCAACACCCTACTCGTATTCCTCCTCCGGGTATTGGGCTCCTTCGATCACAATCTCATATCTGTATCTTGTCCTATCGCTCCAATCCCTCCTCAGGATCCCCCTAAGCGAAGGTGCCTCTGGCGTTTTGCCTCTACTAGTTGGGGGGCCTGAGGAGGCATTTTGCTGATTTTCCTTGGAATGACTACTGCTTCCATGTCAGAAACCCGTCTTTCTGTGCTAAGCGCATAACAGAGGTGATAGTGTCTGGCATGGAGGCGTACATTCCTCACTCTTTTTCTCGACCTAAACCTTCTAAACCTTGGTTTAACACAGCTTGTTCTCGTGCTATACATGATAGAGAGGTGGCCCACAAAAGGTACTTAAGCCTTCCATCACCAGAATCTCATGCACTTTATATTTCTGTCCGGAACCATCCAAGTCTGTTCTCCAACTAGCCAAAAACTCCCTCATTAACAGAAAGCGTCAAAACCTTTCAAGATCTAACTTCCCTCGTGACTTTTGGCATCTAGCCAAAAATATTTCCAATAATTTTGCTTCTTCTTCTTTCCCTTCTTTATTTGAACTAGATGGCACCACTGCTATCAAGTCTATTGCTAAAGCTGAACTCTTCGCTCAAACCTTTGCTAAAAACTCTACCTTGGACGATTCCGGGCTTGTTCCTCCCTCTCCTCCACCCTCTGACTACTTCATGCCACGTATTAAAATTCTTCGCAATGATGTTTTCCATGCCCTTGCTGGCCTAAACCCTCGGAAGGCTTATGGACCTGATGGGGTCCCTCCTATTGTTCTCCGAAACTGTGCCTCCGTGCTTGCACCTTGCCTAGTTAAACTCTTTCAGCTCTGTCTGTCAACATCTACCTTTCCTTCTTGCTGGAAGTTTGCCTACATTCAGCCTGTTCCTAAAAAGGGTGACCGTTCTAATCCCACAAACTACCATCCTATTGCTTTAATTTCCTGCCCATCTAAAGTTTATGAATCTATCCTCAACAGGAAGATTCTTAAACATCTATCACTTCACAACCTTCTATATGATCGCCAGTATGGGTTCCGTCAGGGCCGCTCTACTGGTGATCTTCTGGCTTTCCTTACTGAGTCTTGGTCATCCTCTTTTAGAGATTTTGGTGAAACTTTTGCTGTTGCCTTGGACATATCAAAAGCTTTTGATAGAGTCTGGCACAAAGCTTTGATTTCCAAACTAAACTTCTACGGCTTCTATCCTTCTCTCTGTAACTTTATCTTAAGTTTCCTTTCTGACCGTTCTATTGCTGCTGTGGTAGACGGTCACTGTTCTTCTAAATCTATTAACAATGGTGTTCCTCAGGGTTCTGTCCTGTCACCCACTCTCTTCTTATTATTCATTAATGATCTTCTAAACCAAACTTCTTGTCCTATCCACTCCTACGCTGATGATACCACACTGCACTTTTCCACGTCTTTTCATAGACGCCCAACCCTTCAGGAGATAAACATTTCACGCAGGGAAGCCACAGGATGCTTAGCTTCTGATCTTTCTAAAATTTCTGATTGGGGCAGAGCAAACTTGGTATTGTTCAATGCCTCAAATACTCAATTCCTCCATCTATCAACTCGACACAACCTTCCAGACAACTATCCTCTCTTCTTCAATGACACTCAACTGTCCCCCTCTTCTACACTGAACATCATCGGTCTGTCCTTTACTTATAATCTGAACTGGAAACTTCACATATCTCTAGCTAAAACAGCTATTATGAAGTTAGGTGTTCTGAGACGTCTCCGCCAGTTTTTCTTATCCCCCCAGCTGCTAACTCTGTACAAGGGCCTTATCCGTCCATGTATGGAGTATGCTTCACATGTCTGGGGGTTTCTACTCTTCTAGACAGGGTGAAATCAAAAGCTTTTTGTCTCATCAACTCCTCTCCTCTAACTGATTGTCTTCAGCCTCTCTCTCATCGCCGCAATGTTACATCTCTAGCTGTCTCCTACCGCTATTTTCATGCTAACTGCTCTTCTGATCTTGCTAAATGCATGCCTCCCCTCCTCCCGCGGCCACGCTACACAAGACTTTCTTCTTTCTCTCACCCTTATTCTGTCCACCTCTCTAACGCAAGAGTTAACCAGTATTCTCAATCATTTATCCCTTTCTCTGCTAAACTCTGGAACTCCCTACCTGCTTCTGTATTTCCACCTTTCTATGAATTGAATTCCTTCAAGAGGGAGATTTCAAGACACTTATTCATCAATTTTTGACTACTGCTTTGACCCTTTAATGGGACTGGCATTTCAGTGGCCATTTTTTTTATTGGATTTATGTCGCCCTTGGCCAGTGTCCCTCTTACATTAAAAAAGAAAAAAAAATATCCACAAGAAATCATATCTTAGCTACATTTCCCTAAACAACAACATGCTTAGAAAGCCCTTAGAGATATCTGAGGCATTCAATGGCTACTATATAAATATAGTTCCAAAATTAGAAGAAAACATTCCACCAGTATCCATATCAGTTCCTCTTGTTCTTCAGCAAGATGTAACCAATATTATCAAATCCTTAAAGAATAAATCGTCATACCAATATCCATGCTATTCAACCACTCAGTTGAGAAACGTGTACTTCCACAATGTCTCAAACACGCCACTGTAATTCATATCCACAAAAATGGCACAAAAGACAACATCGCTAACAAAAAATAAATAAATAAATAAAATAAATAAATAAATAAATAAATAATAATAATAATAATAATAATAATAATAATAATAATAATAATAATAATAATAGTAATAATTATAAAAAAAATAAATAAAAAATAATAATAATAATAATAATAATAATAATAATAGTAATAATAATAAGTCAGTTTGGAACCACACCGGGTGTGAAACAATTATGGCACATAAAAGCGTAAATTGTAAGACTGAAGCTTAGTAGATTTGCATTACTTAATACTGAATTTCTTCTTATGTATGTTATGAATTTGTCACAAGTGACTATAGACAAATATTGCATTTACAAAAATACTGATGAATAATGATAAAGCAACAGCAATTACCATTTTGACGCAGCAAGTAGCAGCAGTTATCATCTAGTAATGGAGGAGTAGTAGTGATGACAGCAGCAGCAGTAGTAGCGGTGGTAACAAGAGTAAGAGTAGTAGAGGTAGCAAAGACAGCAGCAGTAGAGGTAGCGGTGGTAACAGCAGTAATAGTAGTAGTGGTAGCGATGACAGCAGTAGCAGTGGTTGCAATAGTAACAGCAGTAACAGTATTAACGGAAGTGATGACAGCAATAACAGTGGTAGAGGTGGTAACAACAGTAGAGGCAGTAGTTGCGGCGATGACAGCAGCAGCAGCAGAGGTAGCGATAGTAACAGTTGTAACATTAGTAGAGGTAGCGATGGCAACAGTACCAGTTGTAGAGGTGGTAACAACAATAACAATTGCAGTGGTAGCGATGACAGCAGCATATGTGGTAGCAGTAGTAACAGCAGTAACTGTAGTAGTGGTAGCGATGACAGCAGCAGCAAAGCAGTGGTAGCGATGGTAACAACAGCATTAGTAACAATGGTAGCAATGACAGCAGCAGCAGTGGTAGCGTTGGTGACAACAGTAACAGTAGTAGTGGTAGCGATGATAGCAGCAGCATTGATAGTGGTGATAACAAATAGTAACAGTAGTAGTGGTAGCGATGACAGTAGCGGTGGTAACAGAAGTAGTAGTAGCGATGACAGTAGCAGTAGTGGTATCATGGTAGCGGTTGCAACCGATAAACGATGATTGGCCTGTTTCGTTGCTGTTTTTATGGACCCAGCCTGTGTGTGATACTGATGTCGAATTCTTTTATGTTTATCTTTAGGTTGTCCTTTATCGTGTTTACCTTTGCACTGGTAGTGTGCACGCTGTTTGTTTCTGCTGGTAGAAATGTGCCACTGAGGACAACTGTCACAACGTTCATAATGATTTACACTGTCGAGTTTTGTTTCTAATTCGTGTACTTTGTCCTTAGGATCGTTCGTTCACTTCACTAGTTAAATTTTCAGTTTCTTTGTCTTTTCCTTTAGTATTTCATTTACACTGGACATTTTTTTTTTTTCCGATCCAAGGGAATATAGAATGTTTCTCTTTGAATTTCACAAGTACTCGTATCTCACAGATGGTGGCACAAACGGCGGAGCCACGCCTTTTCATTCAGGCGTGCACAGGAGACATGAAGATGAACCTAATGAGCTTTATGAAGCTTGACTCGGAGGTAGGGTACGTGAAGGCAAAAATACTAGATGAACGGCTTGAGGAATTCGATTAGTCAGGACATGCACTGATCAAAATTGGATGAAGAGCACACTAAGCAGCTACAATCCTTACTGGATGGCATATGGGACTTATGCCATCCATATGTCCATATGTCCCATATGCCATCCTTACTGGATGGCATATGGGACTGCACGACAGGGATGGAAACACAGGAAGGTTGCACCATGCTGGACAATTTCATGTTGGTTTCTCGTATCGTTAAGCGCTTCATTGATCACCTAGCGGATAAATACAAAACCGAACTCGTCAAATACCAAGACGCTCATGGTGGTAAGAAGCCTAGTCTCAGTTGGCTTAAGAAGTATATATCCTTCATGGTGAAAAGATTAAGAGCAGACCAAGAGCCCAGCTGTTTCTTTACCAAATCGGGGAACAGAAGCACATCGAGCTTGCCGCGAGAGAAGAAGAACGTTTCTCCACAGACACGCACTCGGACTGACGACAACAACAACATACGAAAGGCAATTACAGGTTTCAGCCCCGGGACACGCCGCCGGTACACGGTGGCGGAAAACGCCGCCAGATGACATTAGAAGTCACCGTGATCAAAACACTCCCATCAGGCCTCAGCGGGATAGTAGCGTTGAAATACGAGATTGGAAGATGAAACCACCTTAGAAGGCTGGAGATTCCTGAAGAAGATACTATCAACGTAGAACGTCCTATAGGACTGGACGCCCCGCAAATTGACACCACTCGAGGTCCGAAAAGGAGCAGAGTGTGCGCCATTTGCTGTTCGGTACCACTTCGAAAAGATCGTCAATGGACCTATAGGCTTCAGTTGCCTAGAAGCCATCACTGCCTACACTGATGCAAGAATGGTAACAGCCCACGAATGCTCAGCGATGTCTCTAGTACAAAAACTCTGGGAGGGCGAAAACACATGGCATTCAGAGGGTGAAGACTCAGCGATGTCACTGGAGGACAGAAGAGTGTTGCAAATGTGGACGTACAACATCAGAACGGTAGCAGGCCATTACGATTTAACAATACCATTTCAGGATGAGGAACCGGGTATGCCAAACAACACCGAGATGGTGCAGAAACGTTTGAAGAGACTGAAACGACACCTCGCTAGGGATCCGGCTCAGACAACGACATGCAGGAGGGATAGAACAACTGATGTTAAAGGATTATGCCGAGTCGGTGCCAGCGCCTGAAAGTGAAGGACCGCGAGGAGTAACCTGGTATCTGCCTCACCACCCGGTCCTGAACCCAAACAAACCCGATAAGTGAGGGATGTGTTTGATTGCGCCACGAAGTACAACCACGCTTCTCTCAATGAGTGAATGATATGCAGGAACCCTACCTGAATAACAAACTGGTGGGTGTCCTGCACTTCTGAAGTGAACGAATTGCTGTGATGGTTGATGTGGAGGCAATGTTATATTAAGTTGGCATGCCTCCACCACACAAAGACGCCTTAAGATTCCTTTGATGGGAAGATAGTGACTTAAGGAAGGTACCTCGCGTCTACCGAATGATGGTACATCTCTTCGTGCAGTGCTGCTTACGGACTGCAAAAAATTTTGACTGAATGTGAGGACGAATATGACATGGCCAGTAAAAGGGCGAAGAGGAGCTTTTATGTGGACGACTTAATACGTTAGGTACTCTCCACCGAAGGGACGTCCAGATTTACTCACGATCTTCGATAAATGGTCGCAAACAGAGGATTTCGTCTAACAAAATGGGTTAGTAACCATAAGGACATTGTGCAATCCGTCCTGGTAGAAAAGAGAGACACAGGAATAAAGAAGGAAGGTTAAAGTAAGGACGCATTTCCTACAGAACGGGCCCTGGGAATGTTATGGGATCTGGAAAAGGATCAACTATCTGTATGAGTTCAAGTGCAGCAAAACCTGATGACAAAGAGGAGACTACTGGGGGTGGTCAGTTCCATGTATCACCCTCTTGGACTGGTCAGTCCTATAACGATCAAGGCGAAGATGATTTTTCAGGATGAGTGCAGTCGAAAGGATGCTCCCCTCCTGACAAATCACCGCAGATCTTGGCTAGAGGAGTTACCAAGACTGATGGCCTTTCAAGTTCATGGCAGGCGCAAATGGGGAAAGCTACTGTTATATAATGTGTGGCAAAGCAAAGCTAGCTCCCTTGAAACAGCTCACTATACCCAGTCTCGAGGTCACCGCCGCAGTTCTCGCGGTGAAACCCGAACAGCTGAAGGAACAGCTGGACGTCCCTCTAGAAAATTCAGTATTCTGGACAGATAGCACTATAGTGCTACAGTACATAACTCCCTGCCTGCTTCTGTATTTCCACCTTCCTATGACTTGAATTCCTTCAAGAGGGAGGTTTCAAGACACTTATTCATCAATTTTTGACCACTGCTTTGACCCTTTTATGGGACTGGCATTTCAGTGGGCATATTTTTTTATTGGATTTTTGTTGCCCTTGGCCAGTGTCCCCCCTTTTTTTTTTTTAAGTAGGAGGGATACTGGCCAAGGGCAAAAAAAAATCCAATAAAAAATATGCCCACTGAAAGGCCAGTCCCATAAAAGGGTCAAAGCAGTGGTCAAAAATTGATGAATAAGTGTCTTGAAACCTCCCTCTTGAAGGAATTCAAGTCATAGGAAGGTGGAAATACAGAAGCAGGCAGGGAGTTGCAGAGTTTACCAGAGAAAGGGATGAATGACTGAGAATACTGGTTAACTCTTGCGTTAGAGAGGTGGACAGAATAGGGGTGAGAGAAAGAAGAAAGTCTTGTGCAGCGAGGCCGCGGAAGGAGGGGAGGCATGCAGTTACCAAGATCAGAAGAGCAGTTAGCATGAAAATAGCGGTAGGAGACAGCTAGAGATGCAACATTGTGGCGATGAGAGAGAGGCTGAAGACAGTCAGTTAGAGGAGAGGAGTTGATGAGACGAAAAGCTTTTGATTCCACCCTGTCTAGAAAAGCAGTATGAGTGGAACCCCCCAGACATGTGAAGCATACTCCATACATGGACGGATAAGGCCCTTGTACAGAGTTAGCAGCTGAGGGGGTGAGAAAAACTGGCGGAGACGTCTCAGAACGCCAAACTTCATGGAAGCTGTTTTAGCTAGAGATGAGATGTGAAGTTTCCAGTTCATATTATAAGTAAAGAATAGACCGAGGATGTTCAGTGTAGAAGAGGGGGACAGTTGAGTGTCACTGAAGAAGAGAGGATAGTTGTCTGGAAGGTTGTGTCGAGTTGATAGATGGAGGAATTGAGTTTTTGAGGCATTGAACAATTCCAAGTTTGCTCTGCCCCAATCAGAAATTTTAGAAAGATCATAGGTCAAGCGTTCTGTGGCTTCATCTGCTGGACGATGAAAGATTATATACACTTTTCTGTGAGGAGAAGGCCATTGTAAACAGCAGACCGTTAACTCTATTGTCAAACGAACTAAATGATCTATAGGCACTGACTCCAACACACCTGATACACTGTGGGGATACTCATGAAACTCTTACTGATGACAGTGAATTGCATATGAGAGAAAATGCAATCACAGTCCGCAGGCGGTGGAGGCACACTCTGTACCTGGCTAACCTATTCTGGAAACACTGGTTACGTGAATACGTACCATTGCTTCGCCAATGAAAACGAGATCTGATGCCGCGTCGGAACTTCAAATAAGGAGATCTCATTATTGTTACCGATGAAATTCTGCCTTGGAGACTATGAAGGTTAGCGGGGATCATAGACACAAAGGCTAGCGATGACGGCTTAGCAGGCAACAGTTCAAACTGATATGGAACCGATCAAGCGCCCCTCTAACAAACTCTGTTTCCTGGAGCTCTCATATGACTAGATGGATACAACATCAAGTAAGGAAGCCCATTCTTTCCTGCATGTTGTGACCAGAGATATTTTCCCCTGCCTTGGAGGCACGTGAAGGCAGACACACGTGCCACCAACACAGCAATGTTGGTCAAAACTGCCCATAGGGGGGAGTGTTACCGCTTGCGGGAGAGGAAGTGAAGGAGTAAAGATGAGAAGGTAGAGAAGGTGGGAGAGTGAGTCATTAGGGTGGAGATGACAATGTTTACACTAAAAGATGCTGATCTATGGGATAGGGCCATAATGAAACCCTTGTGATGGGCGGTTGTGGTGCTCGCAACATTCCCTGAAGGCAGAAGGGTGATCGCCACCGCCACAAACAGACCTGCGTTCTACGCCCGTCGCCCACGCACATTTTTTTTTTTTTTTATGTAGGAAGGGCACTGGCCAAGGGCAACAAAAATCTAATAAAAAAATGCCCACTGAAATGCCAGTCTCATAAAAGGGTCAAAGCAGTGGTCAAAAATTGATGAATAAGTGTCTTGAAATCTCCCTCTTCAAGGAATTCAAGTCATAGGAAGGTAGAAATACAGAAGCAGGCAGGGACTTCCAGAGTTTACCAGAGAAAGGGATGAATAATTCAGAATACTGGTTAACTCTTGCGTTAGAGAGGTGGACAGAATAGGGGTGAGAGAAAGAAGAAAGTCTTGTGCAGCGAGGGCGCGGAAGGAGGGGAGGCATGCAGTTAGCAAGATCAAAAGAGAAGTTAGCATGAAAAATAGCGGTAGAAGACAGCTAGATATGCAACATTGCGGCAGTGAGAGAGAGGCTGAAGACAGTCAGTTAGAGGAAAGGAGTTGATGAGACGAAAAGCTTTTGATTCCACCCTGTCTAGAAGAGCAGTATGAGTGGAACCCCCCCAGACATGTGAAGCATACTCCATACATGGACGGATAAGGCCCTTGTACAGAGTTAGCAGCTGGGGGGGTGAGAAAAACTGGCGGAGACGTCTCAGAACACCTAACTTCATAGAAGCTGTTTTAGCTAGAGATGAGATGTGAAGTTTCCAGTTCAGATTATAAGTAAAGGACAGACCGAGGATGTTCAGTGTAGAAGAGGGGGACAGTTGAGTGTCATTGAAGAAGAGGGGATGGTTGTCTGGAAGGTTGTGTCGAGTTGATAGATGGAGGAATTGAGTTTTTGAGACATTGAACAATACCAAGTTTGCTCTGCCCCAGAAAGAAAGATCAGAAGTCAGGCGTTCTGTGGCTTCCCTGCGTGATATGTTTACCTCCTGAAGGGTTGGACGTCTATGAAAAGACGTGGAAAAGTGCAGGGTGGTATCATCAGCGTAGGAGTGGATAGGACAAGAAGTTTGGTTTAGAAGATCATTAATGAATAATAAGAAGAGAGTGGGTGACAGGACAGAACCCTGAGGAACACCACTGTTAATAGATTTAGGAGAAGAACAGTGACCGTCTATCGCAGCAGCAATAGAACGGTCAGAAAGGAAACTTGAGATGAAGTTACAGAGAGAGAAGGATAGAAACCGTAGGAGGGTAGTTTGGAAATCAAAGTTTTGTGCCAGACTCTATCAAAAGCTTTTGATATGTCCAAGGCAACAGCAAAAGTTTCACCAAAATCTCTAAAAGAGGATGACCAAGACTCAGTAAGGAAAGCCAGAAGATCACCAGTAGAGCGGCCTTGATGGAACCCATACTGACGATCAGATAGAAGGTTGTGAAGTGATAGATGTTTAAGAATCTTCCTGTTGAGGATAGATTAAAAAACTTTAGATAGGCAGGAAATTAAAGCAATAGGATGGTAGTTTGGGGGATTAGAACGGTCACCCTTTTTAGGAACAGGTTGAATGTAGGCAAACTTCCAGCAAGAAGGAAAGTTAGATGTTGACAGACAGAGCTGAAAGAGTTTGACTAGGCAAGGTGCAAGCACGGAGGCACAGTTTCGGAGAACAATAGGAGGGACCCCATCAGGTCCATAAGCCTTCCGAGGGTTTAGGCCAGCGAGGGCATGGAAAACATCATTGCGAAGAATTTTAATACGTGGCATGAAGTAGTCAGAGGGTGGAGGAGAGGGAGGAACAAGCCCAGAATCGTCCAAGGTAGAGTTTTTAGCAAAGGTTTGAGCAAAGAGTTCAGCTTTAGAAATAGATGTGATAGCAGTGGTGCCATCTGGTTGAAATAGAGGAGGGAAAGAAGAAGAAGCAAAGTTATTGGAGATGTTTTTGGCTAGATGCCAGAAATCACGAGGGGAGATAGATCTTGAAAGGTTTTGACATTTTCTGTTAATGAAGGAGTTTTTGGCTAGTTGGAGAACAGACTTGGCATGGTTCCGGGCAGAAATATAAAGTGCATGAGATTCTGGTGATGGAAGGCTTCAGTACCTTTTGTGGGCCACCTCTCTATCATGTATAGCACGAGAACAAGCTGTGTTAAACCAAGGTTTAGAAGGTTTAGGACGAGAAAAAGAGTAAGGAATGTATGCCTCCATGCCAGACACTATCACCTCTGTTATGCGCTCAGCACACAATACGTAAGTGTACAACAGAGAAAATGTGCAGCAGATAGGGCGTAATGTCATTTGTAATGAGTAGATGAAACTGATGATACAGGCGTGATGGTAAAACAAAACATTATGTTTATGTTGTTCAGTGTGTGTTTTAAGTGTTTTACTCGTATATGATTACAGGCTTGATCAGACTCAGAACAAACTGTACTGTGTACAGCGTTGGGATTCATTACACCTGTTACACAGAGCGAGGCCATCAGGCCGCCACACTTATTCTCTCCCCTTTTTCGGAGATATCCATTCTTAGAGACTTCAATGTTCACCACCAGTTTTGGCTTTCCTCTCCGTTTCACTGACCATCCAGGTGAACTATCCCTTAATTTTGCTATCCTCCACGACCTAGAGCAACTGGTGCAACACCCTACACGTATTCCTGACCCAAAATTCTTGACTTTTTTCCTAACCTCTAATCCTTTTGCTTTTGCTGTCAGCCTGTCTTCTCTGCTGAGCTCCTCTGATCATAATCTTATATTATCTGTATCTCGTCCCATCTCTCCAATTCCTCCTCAGGATCCCCAAGGCGGAGGTGCCTCTGGCATTTTGCCTCTTCTAATTGGGGGGACCTGAGGAGGTATTAAGCTAGTTTTCCTTGGAATTATTACTGTTTCCCTGTCAGAGGCCCGTTTCTGTGTGTTAAGTGCATAATGGAGGTCATAGTGTATGGCATGGAGGCGTACATTCCTCACTCTTCTTCTTGACCTAAACCTTCCAAACCTTGGTTTAACAGCCTGTTCTCGTGCTATACATGATAGAGGTAGCCAACAAAAGATACTTGAGCCTTCCATCACCAGAATCTCATGTGCTTTATATTTCTGCCCGAAACCATGCCCAGTCTGATCTCCAATTAGAGAAAAACTCCTTCATTATTAGAGTGTCAAAGTCTTTCAAGATCCAACTCCCGTCGTGACTTATGGCACCTAGCCAAAAACATCTCCAATAAATTTGCCTCTCCTTTCCCTCCTTGATTTCAACCAGATGGCACCACTGCTACCACATCTATCTCTAAAGTTGAACGCTTCGCTCATACCTTTGCTAAAAGCTCAACCTTGGATGATTCAATGCTTCTTCCTTCCTTTTCTTCACCCTCTGACTACTTCATGCTACCTATTAAAAATTCTTCACAATGATGTTTTCCATGGCTTCGCTGGTCTGCACCCTTGGAAGGCATATGGACCTGATGGGGTCCTTCCTATTGTTCTCCAAACCGGCGCCTCCGTGCTTGCACCTTGCCTATTCAGACACTTTCAACTCTGTCTGTCAACATCTACCTTTCCTTCTTGCTGGAAGTTTGCCTACATTCAGCTTGTTCCTAAAAAGGGTGACCGTTCTAATCCCTCAAACAACCATCTTATTGCTTTTATTTTCTGTCTATCTAAAGTTTTTTTAATCTATCCTCAACAGGAAGATTATTAAACATGTATCACTTCACAACCTTCTATTTGATAGCCAGTATGGGTTCCGCCAAGGCCGCTCTAGTGGTGATCTTCTGGCTTTCCTTACTGAGTCTTGGTCATCTTCTTTTAGAGATTTTGGTGAAACTTTCGTTGTTCCCTTAGACATATCAAAAGCTTTCAATATTCTAGAACAAAGCTTTGATCTCAAACTACCCTCGTACGGCTTCTATCCTTCTCTCAGTAACTTCATCTCATGCTTCAATTCTGACCGTTCTAATGCTGCTGTGATAAACGGTCACTGTTCTTCTCATACATCTATTAACAGTAGTGTTCGTCAGGGTTCTGTCTTGTCAACCACTTTCTTCCTATTATTCATCAATGATCTTCTAAACCAAACGTTTTGTCCTATCTATTCCTACACTGATGATACCACTCTGCAATTTTCCACGTCTTTTCGTTGACGTCCAAGCCTCCAGGAAGTAAACAGTTCATGCAGGGAAGCCACATAACGCCATGATTTCTGATCTCTCTAAAATTTCTGATTGGGGCAGAGGAAACTTAGTATTGTTCAATACCTCAAAAACTCAATTCCTCCATCTATGAACTCGACACAACCTTTCAGGTAACTATCCCCTCTCTTTCTTGACACTCAACTGTCCCCCTCTTCTACACTGAACATCCTCGGTGTGTCCTTTACTTATAATCTAGACTGGAAGCTTCACATCTCATCTCTAGCTAAAACGGCTTCCATAAAGTTAAGTGTTTTTGAGTCGTCTCCGCCCGTTTTTCTCATCCACCAGCCACTAACTCTGCACAGGGACCTTATCCGTCCAGGTATGGAGTATGCTTGTCATGTATGGGGAGAGGGTGAGGGTTCATTCATACCGCTCTTTTAGACAGGGAGGAATCAAAACCTTTTCGTTTTATAAATTTCTCTCTTCTAACTGACTGTCTTCAGCCTCTTTCTCATCGTCGCAATGTTGCATGCCTTACTATCTTCTACCGCTATTTAATGCCAACTGCTCTTCTAATCTTGCTAACTGCAGGCCTCTCCTCCTCCCGCGCCCTCGCTGCACAAGACTTTCTTCTTTCTCTCACCCATTTTCTGTCCATCTCTCTAATACAAGATTTAACCAGTATTCTCAATCATTCATCCCTTTCTCTGGTAAACTCTGGAACTCCGTTTCTGTTTCCGTATTTCCTTCTCCCTGTGACTTGAACTCTTTCAAGAGGGAGGTTTCAATACACTTATCCTGTAATCTTTTACTGCAGCTTTTGCTTCTGTTCGAGGACCGGCACAAGAGTGGACTTTTTTTTTTTTTTTTTTTATTATTACAGTTGTGTTGCTCTTGGCCAGTGCCACTCCCTTATAAAAGAAAAAAAATTCTTAAAACGAGGAATTCGAGCCGATATTATATATATATATATATATATATATATATATATATATATATATATATATATATATATATATATATATATATATATATATATATATATATATATATATATATATATATATATATATATATATATATATATATATATATATATATATATATATATATATATATATATATATATATATATATATATATATATATATATATATATATATATATATATATATATATATATATATATATATATATATATATATATATATATATATATATATATATATATATATATATATATATATATATATATATATATATATATATATATATATATATATATATATTATTAGTTATTATTATTATTATTATCATTATTATTATTATCTGAAATAATTCTATAAAATTACATCAGCTTATCGACCAGATATAAAGACACAACAGCCTCAAGATAAGGTGAGGGATTCCCGCCAAATGAAACGAAGTACTTCTTTAATTGTACTTATAACATTGGAGCGCCCTACCTTCCAATGTCAATAGCGCAAAAATTATATCTTTCGAAGGCAAATTTTGTCTCCAATCTACAACTGAGATTCTCTTTACTATTGTAATAAATAAATAAATAAATAATTAAAGATAAAAAAAATAATAATAATTGTCAGTTCTTTAAGAACAATCTAAATATAGGCAAACTTTGAGCAGGAAGGAAAGGTCCATGTTGACAGAACTGAAAGAGCTTGACCAAGCAAGGAAGGTGCTGGAAGCACAGTTACAGAGAACAACAGAAGGGACCACATTAGGTTCATAAGCTATAAGAACGGGGGACATGGAAAACATCATGATGAACTCTCTTAATAGTCGGATGGAAGAGCAGAGGGAGGAACGAGCCTTGAATTACATCATACAGTGTTGAATTTTTACCAAAGTTTTGAGCGAAAAGTTCAACTTTAAAGTAAAAGAGATGGCAATGATATGATTAAGTTGAAGGTGAGGAGAGAAAAGTGAAGAAAAATGCTGAAAGTTGCTGAAAATTGCTGAAATTTTTTTTTGGCTAGGTGTCCGAAGTCAAAGGGGGAAGTTTGATACAGAAAGATTTTGACATTTTTTTTTTTTTTTTTTTTTAGCTGGTTGTCTTCTTGACAGAAATTTAAAGCACATTCGACTCAGGAGATGACAAGCTCAGATAGCATTTGTGAGCCACTTTCAATCATATATAGCACGAGAACAAGCCGAATTAAACCAAGGTTTAGAACGAAAAATTGCTCTACATTTGCCATGTCTGGTATGTAGCCTACTCAGCACAGAAAGATATGTCCCTAACAGGAAAGCAGTAGTCATCCCTTGGAAAATCAGATCAGTTGCTTCTCAGGTTCCCGTAATGCTAAACGATTTGTGATTCTTGTCTGCAGAAAAGGCACTCCCTTTCTGTCCCGCTTCTCCAAGACTATCCAGAGGTTCCTGGATGCTGGGCTGGTGACGCAATGGATGGACAATGTCATCAAGACACATGTTTGGCTGAAGCAACAAGAGAGAAAGGCGTCTAATAATAATGCCGTGTTGCCGTTAGCCATAGTTCCGGTATATTGCATTATGGATATATTTATAGTCGTATTTATGTAAACATCCACTTATACTCGTGTCTGCATTATGTATATATTTATATTTATGTAAACATGCCTTTTACTCATGTCTGTACATATCTGCATATATCTACATTTCACTTTCTGATATGTTCTGGGTGCCAGCAGAGTAAGGAAGGACAAGAAGTGCTGGGACTGCTACACTTGCAAGGCACGTTCTATATACTCGCCCTGGGCTCGACAGTAGCATCCCTCGCCTTCCTTGCCGAGCACCTGCTGCATCACTGCTAATTAAAGGACTCTTGAAGTATAACGATATTTATTCATCTTTTCATTTTACATTGGCATATTTGTTAACCAAAATTCATATCGCTTCAATGTATCAAGCCCTTGCTTTCCCAGATTAATAGTAACAGTTTTGCATGCTCAACATCATGACTTGTCTGGTGACCACAAGCAAGAATTTACAAATATAATACAACTGCTGAAATCATGCAATGTAAGTAACAAGTTACAATGCACAAGATTATTTTACAATGCAAAGATTATTTTATTTATCCTCATATAATGTGCATGAAGAAAAGAAAAATATACAAAAAGAAAAACAAAAGTATGCTAGGAAATTAATCCCAGAGAAGGAAAATAAGTTCGAATGTGCCTTCCATCTCAAAAAAAAAAAAAATCGTTTCCGTTATATCTATATCTGGAATCATAACATTTTTGTATTAAAATTGTCAAATATTTATATAAAAATAAAATCACTCAAAATCACTCTGCATTTAGCCCAAAAAAATATATCTAATACTGAATGATTCTCGATATGTTCCTACTGTCCTTTTTATCATTGTCCTTATTCCCAGTGATTATTTGCGTGTTTCTTTGTAAACGTGTCTTCTATGATCCGCCGTGATTCCTGGAAGGCTTATCGTTTTGTTTAGTGAGCGTCTCCTCTGTCGTTCTCCTAAACTATATTTCTGCCTCGTGCACTTCCTGGTCGAACGTTTCCGACTTTATTAGCATCTAGCTTGCCTTCTTGAAGGACGTTTGACTATACTGAATATGTTCCCTAAGACGGGTGACTGCTGTAATCCTTTAAGTTCTTGATACATTGTTTTGATTTCGTGTCTTTATTTTTTCCCCATACACTGTATCTGATAGTCAGTATGGAATGTGTAAAAGACGATCCCCTGGTCATCTATTTACGATTTATTTTCTGGTAAATCTTGTTATCTCAGTTAGAAGCTTTTGATAGTGTAAATCTTTCATTTATAAGTTTCTCTCTCTCTCTCTCTCTCTCTCTCTCTCTCTCTCTCTCTCTCTCTCTCTCTCTCTCTCTCTCTCTCTCTCTCTCTCTCTCTCTCTCTCTCATACGGTCTCTATTCACTTCTCTACATATTTTTTTTTTCTGGTTATTGAGTTATTCAATGGTAAACGGCCACTGGTGTTATGGTGAATGCGACTCAAACGAAGTTGTCAACGCTGTACTCCTCATAGAGTAGTTTTATCTCTCTCTCTGGTTCTGTTTAATGAGATTTAGTTCAGTAAGAACTGTGTGGAAACACCAAGTCACTAGAGTTTCTGAGTAGTTACAAGATTTATGCACGCCCATGCTCAATGCCTAGACTGTCAACTGAACACACTCAAGCGTTTAAATGACCAGATAAGGCGTTTCCAGTAGCACTCTGCAACCCCTAACGCTTTTTGCCCTAAACCCTAAAGCCTCGGGGAGTCGTTAGGGTTTCCGGGAGGACAAACCCAAACACTCGCTCTGATTGGCTGAAAGGTGTTGCCACTCCTTTATTATTAAAAATGACGATTCTGAGGCACGTAAGAACATGATAATTTTTATATATAAAAAGGTCAAAGTAGTAACCTGTTCCTGATACTGGAATTCAGAAAAAAAAAAACTGTCTATAGGGCCTGAATTAAGAGTTGTATCGTCTCGGGATATCTGGAGGCTGTTCAGACCATGGTCTACTGAGCGATGTCTGTGGCGGTTCATGTGACTGTGACTTCGAATTTCTAGTTATGGGAAATTGTTGTAGTTTACGCATTATTTTCGTAGGATACTAAATGAAATATAAGGATGACTAGATATCTTTACCGTCCTTTGCTATTGACATATGTATAGTAACAGAACTGTCGAGATATGAAGTTTATTTTTAAATGCTGCGGCTATAAGATGAACACCGCCTAGATCATAGCGTGGCTCTCGTACCAAGGACGGCCCCCACACCAGGAATTCCTCCCATTTGTTGAAATTCCAGCTCAGTTTCAGGAATTTGAGAAGGAGTTGGCCACAAAAAGACATCCTCTCCTGCCTCACACAGGACATCAATCAATCTCTGGACACTCTGGAACTCCCTGCCTGCTTCTGTATTTCCACCTTCCTATGACTTGGATTCCTTCAAGAGGGAGGTTTCAAGACACTTATCCACCAATTTTTGACCACTGCTTTGACCCTTTTATGGGACTGGCATTTCAGTGGGCATTTTTTTTATTAGATTTTTGTTGCCCTTGGCCAGTATCCTTCCTACATAAAAAAAAAAAAAACACACAAACACTGGTCTGTGACACACCGAATATCTCCAAGATTTCACGATAGGTACTCTGTGTGCCTAAATACCACAGAGTGAGGTACAAAGATTTTCTTGGACCCAAATAAAGGCTGGTACCTAAAGGCTCCTCACCATAAGCCTTGTGTATCAAGTCCAAGGTATCGTCAAAAGATTTCCTTGTGAGGCGAAGGTGCCTGAAGAATTCCATCTCACTCATGTTCAGAACATCTGCCTGGCCCTCCTGCTTTGGATGGTGTTCCCTACAAAAGAAATACAAAATTAGTATACAGTTGAAAATATTAACATACTGGTTGTTTGGGATTTGAACAAAGTCTCTGCCTGTGGGAAAATCTTTCCCAACTCTAGCATGTGGTTGGAGGCCATAGTGTTTTTTCGAGAAATGGGTACCCAACACAACAACCCAACATAACCACACCTAACCTGACATAAACTATATATTAGAAATGAGTATTTGGACATTAGAAGACCTTAATAAAACATAACCTAACCTAAATTGGAAGTGCCAAACCTACCTAACCTAACCCCACCTGACCTAACATAACCTAACATAGCCTAACATAACCTATATATGAACAATGAGTATTTGGGCATTAGAAGATCCTAATAAAACCTGACCTAACCTAAATTGGAAGGGCCAAACCTAGCTATATATCCTGATCCAGCCTAACCTATATATAAGAAATGAGTATATGGCCATTACAAGACCTTAATAAAACCTAACCTAAACTAAATTGGAAGGGCCAAACCCACCTAACATAACCCATTCTAACCTAACCTGACCTTTCCCTAATTAAGATTGTAGTCTATTATTAAACACACTTTTAATCCCACAATTTCACTCTGCTTCATAGCCATGGCCACTACCGTGGACATGTGAACACTGTATGAGGAGAGGAAGGTAAGAGGAAGAAACTTAATAAATTTAAAAATAAATAGAAAAAATCATTTGCCAAAGAAACACAAATATATCCTATTTTCTTCCAAGCCTTCACGAAACCCTTTGTTTACACATAATACATTGGTAAGAAGTGGCGGACATAATTACCTTTCCATGAAGTAAGAAGTAGCTACTGCTGGACTCCCATCTCTACACCCATATCTGCCTCAGGCTGTATCTCAGCAATGCTTGCAATGGTTAGAAGAGGTTTCAAACAAGGACTTGACGTAAAAGGCTGGTAGTCATCGTCTTCCATGTATGTATCAGAGTCAATGGTGCTGTCCTTCTCCATGCTTATTTTTCGTATTCTCGGTAGTATTATATGACGATGCTTCCACTCTGTGATCTCTCAACTAAGGCGTATGACAGTTTTTTTCCGGCAGGGACAAGCGAGGGTTGTCTGGCAGCGGAGTAATTGTGTTCAGTACGCCCCCATCCTTCAACCCCTAACATTGTTAGAGGTTGCGGAGTGCTACTGAAAACGACTTTAGTTTCAAGTGACCAAGTGCGCGCGCAATTTTGTTTTCACTGCCAGACGTATGGCTCATTTACTCCCAGCCACGGCAACGCACAGACCTCCCTGGACTCCCTCTTAAACTCTTCTTTTTTTTTTTCTTTTTTTTCGGAAGAATGTTTAGGCGTTGGCCAAGATCCGTTAGCTGCTATGCTACATCACGCTATCTCTAATACATTAGTTCTTTTTACTTCTTATTGGAATTCAAGTATTAAATATGGATTATTTAGCTTATCAAAGCATTTAGTACTACGAATGGTTCGGGTTTTAAAATAATAGAACACTAATCTAAGTTAGCAGTACTTAACTTAACCTAAATGATCTGTAGCAATATCTAACATAACCTAACCTAACATATCTTAACCTAGCCTAACCTACACGGCATGCCTACTCCTGCTGCTGTTGAATAGTGGCGGCTGAAGACGTCTGCGTTGCCGTGGCTGGGAGTGAATGTATCGTACGTCTGGCAGTAAATATAGTCATTTAAAATTAGCTGTTCGCTTGAACTTACTACACCGGCACGCACTGCCACCAGCAGTGCCACCATTAACAATACCTTGTGATGGATTGCGTATTCTCACATTAATTTTCTAATGGATTACTTATTATCACTAAATTCAGATCTGCTAAACAACACATAAGCTAGTTATGATCCGATGTCGTATTGGAATCATCCACATAAAATATGAAACTGTGTACAACCCCTAAGCTTTGATTTCCACACTACTCGCCTTCTGCTTCTTCTCTGTAATTTTTATCTCAAGTTTCCTACATGACCGTTCTATTGCTACTATGTTAGACAGTCACTTCTAATATTAACAGAGGTGTTCCTCAGACTTTTGTCCTGTCACCGATTCTCTTCCTACTATTCATTAATGATCTTCTAAACCAAATTTCTTGTCCTATCCACTCCTACGCTGATGATACCATCCTGCACTTTTCCATATCTTTTCGTAGACATCCAACTCTTCAATAAGTAAACAGGTCACGCAAGGAATTTGTAATGTTGTAATCTATCTATTTGACACTGAACTGCCTCCACCTCCTCTTCTACACTGAAAATCCTTGCTCTGTCCTTTACTTACAATCTAAACTTAAAGCTTCACATTCCATCTCTAGGTAAAACAGCCTCTATGAAGGTAAGCATTCTGAGTCATCTCCGCCAAATTTTCTCAACCCCCAAAAACTGCTAACTCTGTAGATAGGCATTATCCATGTAAGTATTTTTATTTATTTATTTATTTATTTATTTGTTATGTAGGAGGGACGCTGGCCAAGGGTAACAAATAAAGAAATAAAAAAAAAACCACTGAGATGCCAGTTTGAGTGGAACACCCCTCCCAGACATGTGGAACATACTCCATACATGGACAGATAAGGCCCTTGTACAGAGTTAGCAGCTGGGTGGATGAGAAAAATTGGCGGAGACATCTCAGAACACCTAACTTCATAGAAGCTGTTTTAGCTAGAGATAGGATGTGAAGTTTCCAGTTCAGATTATAAGTAAAGGACAGACAAAAGGATGTTCAGTGTACGAGTATAAGGGGGGGACAGTTGAGTGTCACTGAAGAAGGGATAGTTGTCTAGAAGGTTGTTTCGAGATGATAAATGGAGGAATTTAGTTTTTTGCGGCATTGAACAATACCACGTTTGCTCTACCCCAATCTGAAATTTTAGAAAGATCAGTAGAATTCAGGCATTCTGTAGCTTCCCTGCATGAAATGTTTACTTCTTGAAGTGTTGGACATCTATGAAAAGACGTGAAAAAGTGCAGGATGGTATCATCAGCGTAGGAGTGAATAGGACAAGAAGTCTGGTTTAGAAGGTCATTGACGAATAATAAGAAGAGAGTAGGTGATAGGACAGAACCCTGAGGAACACCTCTTAAAAGATTTAGGAGAACAGCAATAGAACGGTCAGAAAGGAAACTTCAGATGAAGTTACAGAGAGAAAGATAGAAGCCGTAGGAGGGTAGTTTGGCAATCAAAGCTTTGTGCCAGACTCTATCAAAAGCTTTTGATATATCCAAGGCAACAGGAAAAGTTTCATCAAAATCTCTAGAAGAGATTTTGGTGAAACTCAGTGAGACTCAGTAAGGAAAGCCAGAAGATCATCAGTAGAGCGTCCTTGACGGAACCCATACCGGCGATCAGATAGGTTGTGAAGTGATAGATGTTTAAGAATCTTCCTGTTGAGAATAGCGCAGGAAATTAAAGCAATTGGACTGCAGTTTGAGGGATTAGAACAGTCACTGTTTTTAGGAACATGCTGAATAAGCAAAATTCCAGCAATAAGGAAAGGTAGAAGTTGACAGACAGAGTTGAAAGAGTTTGACTAGGCAAGGTTCAAGCACGGAGGCACAGTTTTGGAGAACAATAGGAGGGACCCTATCAGGTTCATAAGCCTTCCGAGGGTTTAGGCCAGCGAGGGTGTCAGGGCCGGGATGGCTACTCTTCCCGTCAACACTCCTAAGATTGGATCGTAAAAACAGCAGATGAGTGCCAGGTACTGAAGGCAGGTGAGATCAGCCAACAATCTTCACCAAAGCCTTCCGGAATGGTAGAGGAGAACAGCTGAACGGAGGTGTAGTCGTGGCAGGTGTTGAGAGTTGTCTGCTGCATGGTGTCTGCTGGCATCACGATGTCAGCTCCTGCAAAGTTCCCCCTACCAAGAAGGGATGGGGTGGTGATGAGGGAACTAGAGTCGTTGCTCCGAATTGGTGAATCATGAGGAGTCAGCAGCCCGAGTCCCTTCTGCTTGAGGATTCGAGAGGAGGAAGAGAAACCTTGGGCGAGACACTCCGCTCTTAACGTGGAGGAAGGACGATCATTCCTTCTTTTTACCACAGTAGTTAAAGGGGTGCTTAGATGGTTGGCGGTTCCCTCACACATGCCCCCACGAAAGCATTTGCTGTATAGCTGATGAAAGGAATTGCATAGTGAGTATGTGACATACCAACCTACAACACAACACACCACATGCATACACACACGCACACACACACGCCGTACACACACACTCACACACGCCGTAAGTACATATATACACATGGGACATTTGGCCCAATGAAAATTGACTCGGAACAGAGGTCCAAAAAGCGGTTTCTCCCGGTAACCAGAATTTATATAGAGGGGAGACGGCTGAGGAGGTCAGCCCCAAATTTATCAGAGCCGGCCACATGCACGACCCTGAATCTATAAGGCTGAAGGCCCAACGCCCATCTTAAAACTCGATCATTTCTGCC
Organism: Scylla paramamosain; assembly: GCF_035594125.1. Taxonomy (NCBI): domain Eukaryota; kingdom Metazoa; phylum Arthropoda; class Malacostraca; order Decapoda; family Portunidae; genus Scylla; species Scylla paramamosain. Next base: position 4,735,640 of record NC_087191.1, read on the forward strand.
TTTGAACTTTCCTAAGTAGATCAAGGATTTATGGTCAACCTCAAGGATAAACTCGTTACCTCGGAGGTAGAAGTCAAACCTATTAATGCCAAAGACTATGGCCAGGCATTCCTTCTCGATGGTAGAATATCGTCATTCCCTCTCCAATAGTTTGCAGCTGGCGTAGGCAGTAGGGTATGGAAGATCTTTGTGGTACTGTAGAAGCACAGCACCAATCCCATGGTCTGAAGCATCAGTCCGCAGAACAAAGGCCCGGTTCGGGTCTGGCAGACGGAGAACAGGCGAGGATGACAATGTCTGCTTCATTTGTTCGAAACGGGAGTGAAGATCAGCAGACCAGCAGAGAGGTTCTCATACCGGCTTCTTCAGAAGATCAGAGAGGGGTCCAGTTAGTTCAGAAGCCTGAGGGATAAGGCTCTTATAAAAAGATATCACTCCCAGAAAACTCCGAAGCAACATCTTAGTGGAAGTAGGAGTCAGTGATGTTATGATGGAGATCTTGTCAGTTTGGATCCAAAGGTAGTCGGGTGTCATGACAAACCCCAGATAATTGATGGATTCCACTCCAAAACAACACTTCGAGGGCTTGACTGTAAGTCCATGGAGTCGGAGACTCTAAAACAGATCTTAGGGCAGAAATGTGAGTGGGCCAATCTGAGGAGTACACGATGTTATCGAAGTAGAAAGACATATTAGGTAGACCAGCAAGAACTATCCTCATTAACCAGACGTAAGTGGCACAAACTGTGACGAGACCAAAAGGCATACGCGTGAACTCCATGAGTCCCCAGTGTGTAGGGAACGCTGACGGCTGACGGCGACGGCTGACGGCGACACTGACGGAGAAGAGGTGAGGGGGCGTGCGTCCTTATGCTTCGGCGACGATGGAATGACTAATGAATCAATAATTGAGTGAAAGGAGGGGGGGGGGGGGGGGGGAGGGTGTGGACTGGCGGCCAGACGTGGAAGTCGCCACACACACGCGTGGCTAGGGGACTGTGACGGCAATGCCGTGTAGGTCGCCCTTTCACGTCCCCCCCACCCCCAACCCACCCACCCAGGGGCGACTCTGACGGCAAGCCATATTGCGATGGTGATCCTGATAGCAATTTTCCATAGACCCATGCTTGGGAAGAGGGGGGTGATTCACGACGGCAAACACCAAGGGGGGGGGAGGGGGAAGGGGGGGGGAGCGGGACGGTGACGGCGACACTGACGGAGAGGTGGGGGGAGGCGTGCGTCCTTATCCTTCGGCGACGATGGAATGACTAAATGAATCAATGATGGTGGGTGGAAAATAATTGAGTGAAAAGGGGGTGGAGGGGGGAGGGGAGGTGGGGGTGGGGGGGGGACTGGCGGCCAGACGTGGCAGCCGCCCGCCACACACGCGTGATTAGGGGGACTCTGACGGCGCTTGCCATAGAAGTCGCCCTTTCCCTTTCATTCACGGAATCCTGGAGGGTGGGGTGACTGAGTGTTGCCATCACGCGTTCCCTCCGACATCTCAATACATCCCCTATGGTCAAGGTCGTCGCGACTGCCGCACGAGATCCCGTTACCTGTCCATCCTTTTTACCTGGAGAAAGCGTCTGTGACGGCCAGGGCGGAGCGGCGGCCTCTTCCACTTTCACCGACCACCAGCGGCGTGGGCTGACGTAATACTTATGCCGGATGGTCACCTTATTATTATTATTATTATTATTAATATTATTATTATTATTATTATTATTATTATTAGAAAGGTTATGCAGAGTCGATGGAACATTTTATTTTTATTAGGACAAATACAGCTCATTGCTTATTAGGGCAAATACATCTCTTTCATTCAAAACATTTGCGAATTGAAGGCGAAGAGATCATCGTCATCGCTGTCAATGACGGGCGTAGTTTTAATAACTCTAGGAACCAGCTTCTTACGAGGGGCGGCTGGAGCAACGGGGAGTTTTGGTGTGCTGTCGTCCTCTGGCGTGTTAGGGGGGAATATTTTTTTTTTTTCTGTTTTCCTGCGACTTCTTCTTCGCCTCCTGACCCTCTTTGCCGCCTACTGTCGACTCATCTGACCGTTGCGGCTGTGCTTCGGTCGGAGGTGGCATCAGCGACTCCTGAGGTGGCGGAATCGACTGCGATGCCGGCTGCTGCTGTTGCGACTCCTGTCCTGATGGAGCGTCAGGAGGTGGGCTGGCCGGCAGTGGCGACATGTCGTCATCACTAAAGATCAATTTCTTCTTTGCAGGTTCTGACATTTTCTCCACATTGACATCCTCATGGTCAGCACGGCTTCGCTTACCCCCAGCATCGCCCAGATAGATATCAAAGCGGAAAGAGATGCGTTCTGTAACAGACAAAAAAAAAAAAAAAAAAAAAAAAAAAAAAAAACGATGAGAACAATGGAAAAGTTTTTATTTCCCCTCCCACTCTCCCTCTTCTTATTCATTGGCAAAGAACGTTAATGTAATTTACAATGGTGAAGATGTCAGATGCCGTGCAAGGTAATGGCGTACTCACCCGCAGTTCTCAAGATGAAATGTTTGTTAGCTTGCTCCATTCTTGGAGATGAGGCTTCGACGTCCGACTGGGTTGAGAGGTGATGGCGAAGTGACGCTTATCCGTCAGCAATTACCCCATATTGACCCCCTTTCCCACCCCCACCCCACCCCCCAATCTACCTTATTACCGCTTTACAGATGTTACGACATCTCGCCCGGCTGCCGGCTGGGCAAAACGTAGGCATGCAATGCGGCATATTACGAAATATTACGTATGCCATACGAGTAATTTTTTTGTCATTATATAGATATTGATGCTTTTTGAAGGTGGCGTGAATAATGCACATTGCACGTTTTAATGTATGCCAACTCAGTAGAAGGCAAAAGAACATGCAATAAATGCCACACACGAGGGAATTCAACCCCTGAAGTCGATAATTTAATGTGCTAATTTTCATATGTGGACAAGTTTGCATAAAATGATGTAAGACAGCGGAATTGTATTTGGGATGCAAGTTATAGCTATCGTAATAGCCTATGGTCTGACTTTGAAAATTAAGACAAACAGTAATCCAGTGGCCCATGGTCTTTGAGTCACTCAATGTATTTAGAATGAAAACGCATGGCTTCACCTGTTTTCTGGCAAGATTTATCAGATCTGTCACATGGCGATGATCGTGACAGCCTAAAAAATAAACTCGATCGCCCAAGATGCCTGCTAGACCGGCCTGTATTTCACGTGCATTCATGACGGCTTATGCGCGGACAATGCAGCGAACGTGACGATAATGATCAATTTCTATGACGCCAGTAGTGTCGGCGAAAAACATTATGACGCGGTTGTGATTACGTCCCTTGGCAAACGACAGATTAATTCTTAGATTTCCTGATTTATCCAGAGGGATGGCATTGTGCACGTCCTCCGTCACAAAGTTAAAGAAACATACTGTCCGACCTTTATTAAATGCATCAAATGTTAGGGAATTACGCGTGTCCAATCCTAGTGACTCAAGGGTCGTGTAAAACAATTTTGACGCGTGATGCGGGAAAGAGCTGCGAACGTTATAAATGGTCGCCCCGTTCACGGTGATATGTACATGTGACAGATCGGCGTGTTGAAAATATAAACCATTCTTATCAATTACGCCTTGTAAGCTGTCCATATCAACTATTGCCATGGTCAAATTTTGAGGTATGATTTGCGCGAAAGGTAATTCGGCAATCAAAGACGTTTGATTGGCGGCTAACACATACGTTTTATTGAGCGTTCTATTAAAAGTGTATTGCATTGGATTTCGAGTCAAGGAGTTATTTAACGATTCTAAGGCGGGCGGATGTGGCGTGACGCGGTCAACCCATAACTTAGCCATCTCGAGCTTAAATTTGAAACTGCTGGCATCTTGGTGTGAATTAAGAATCCATGTTTTGTTAGCCAATTCTAATCGAATTCTCACATCAACAGAGTCAAGCAGATAAGCGTCCAGACTTGATATATCCGAAAACAAAGGCGCAGTCATCGAAATGCCGTGCGTTTTACAATCTTTCATCATTTGTTTCTCGTCTTTATTCCCTCCCGTGAAATAGTCTTCATCAAATTTATTGATTATGCCTTTTGATCCATCATAATCGCGGTGGTAGAAGGCGACGCGACCGATAGAGTCAATTTTATCCTGAGGGATTGTTGTAATCATTTTAATGAAGGCGTGATAGTTGAACAAAGAGGATGACTCCACAAGCTGTTCGTTAAAATAACAAGCGCATGACTTAAACATCGTATTATTCAAACCATTACTAAAAACGACGTGATCGTCATCGTCTAGTGGCGCGCCGTCTGCCTTCGTCGCGCTAACTCGCAATTCTAGAGACAGCGTTGATAGATCCAAAAATTGCCCTGGAATACCAGGCAGTCTAAATTCAATGTAAGGATCGTTGATCCCCGCATGATTATTAGCATTTGCGTCTAAATTAACGGGTAATACGTCCAACTTTCCCCTCGCAGCGACTGACGATTCGATGGTATGCAAGCGATTCACCCGCGGAAAGTTCTCACTCACGGCCGTCAGATAATTGCTCAGGGGGGTGGAGGTCGCTCCACCCTGCACATCCGGACCGTAATGAGTCATCTTTGCGACTAAGCTAAATATTGAAGATATCTGCTTTATAGCAAGTCTTTCTTTTCAGTTGCCTGGTTGGTGGTTTTCTCTTTTTTTTTTTTTTTCCGACTCCAACTTTCCTCTTTTTCATTACTCGTCCGCCTCGAACTATCCTTTCCCCCACACCCTTCACGGCTGCAACACCTCTATTTCTTAATGATTCGCGAAGTCGCTTCCCTTCTAAAACATCTGTTAATAAACCTTTTCCCATTTGGAGCGCTTCGGGTGCTACAGTGCGCATGAGAAAGGGAATTGCTCTTTTAGCAAAGCCACTCAAAACGGAAAATAGACCGCCACCTCTTCTTGAATGGGGTGGAATAAAAACCCGGATGTCGTCTAAACCTCCACCTTTGCTTTGCATAAAAAGCAAGTCGTATTCCGCTCGAGTGGGAGGTGTGAACGCTCTCGTCATGATGGTTGTCACGTCATGAATAAGACGTCGAGCATAATCACCAGCTATTTATTTCTGTCTGATATGCTGCTCCCGCCATGATCAAAATAAATAATAACGGTCACCCCAATTAAGGAATACATTTATACTCGATTTGTCAAACACACATCAACTTTATTTTAAAATTTACATGATATAGTTATTCAGACTTCCTCACCAGAATAGTTTCAACTCCAAAAGGTTGAAGTCGCTGCGCCAGCCCTTCCACCATAGGCAGGTAATTATTCTTCCACTCATCCTGGCAGCGACCTCTACATCCCAGTCCTTCCGGGATAATAATTTGCTCTACTTCAGCGTTCGCCATGGCTAGCAGGGCAATCTTTTTCAGGCAATTCTGGAAGTGTTGACGTCGATTCACGCTTGTATCCATCTTGAGTCCTTCCACGTAAGGCAAATCCTTCGACGTCGCGATTGCCTGTCGCGCCTTCTCGTTTCCCTCGACGGCCTCGCCCCAACCATACTGAGTCACGCAGGCCACCAGGTGAGGGAGATTTACGCTTCCTGTGGGAGGCGCGTGGATAATGATACGTCCTGGGTCATCTCTCGTGTCTGCCGTGGCCCGATGAAGCGAGTAGAGTCTCTTTCTAGCTGCATGTGTATTCTCGTATGGGTAAATCGTTTTGAGATCCCGCGCAATCCCACTCGGTTCGGTGGAGACGGCATTTACTGAATAAATGATATAACAGCGGCGGTCGCGGAAGATGCCATCGGTCAGCTTGCCCTCGACCACCTTCATCTTGACGAGTAATTGGAGGGCTGATCCACACGTTGAACCCTCTGTGAGGGGAGTGAGGGGGAAATGTGTCATCGCAGACCTTTATTCACACGTATTGGTCGATATTACACCTTCTGCGTAGTAGAATTTATTCATTCAAATTGACGCAGGTGTTATTTTTTTTTCCTTTGTTGGTGGGAAGGGATGGAGGGCGGGGAACGTATTATTTATTAGGGGATGTGGGTTAGGGGGGGGGTGAACCTTTTTTTTGACCATAACCCTCATCAATTATCCATCCGTGGGCCTGCACCCCTGACGCGCCTAACACGTGCTCTCATGTATTATTGATGTACTTACTCGTTTACAGAGTAAGATGGGGAGCTTTCTCATTTAATATGCTTCCCAGATGTCACCGACCCCGCCACCTATCAGTTTACTTCGTTGAGTCGTATTTCTGATGGCATCCGCGGGGAGTTGCGCCATGCGAAGTAGCAGTGATAATAATGGACGCTTATCGGGTGAAAGTCTTTTCGCGGCCCCCTTTTCGTGACCGAGTACTCGTATGAGATCAAACACGCTTATGCCAGAAAATGGTGGAAGTAAGTTACCGCGCTCATCCCATGAAATCCCAGGTTTACCCTCCAATAATTTCAAGAGAGATAAACCATATTCTCTAAAGGAAGGAGGAACGGCAACTCGAATCAAATCATCCAAGGGTGGATTGACAGGTGCGCGTGGTGGTGGCGTCACGGTGGCGGCGTCGGGGAGGGCGGCGGCCGGTAGCGGTAGTGAAGTTTTTTTTTTTTTCTTGACTTGTTTTGACGTGAATCGGTGCTGAGTTGCGCTGTCGGTCGGTTTAAACTTACACCTCTCGGCAACTGAGACGGGAACTAAACAATATTCTTTCATCTCTGTAGTAAACTTGTTATTGCCGACACGGCTATCGGGAGTAACGCGGCCAATATGTTACCACCTCGTTTGGAGATTAGAATCGCTTTCTTCTTGTACACGGGCGTCTTCTTCAAGGCTACAGTGCGAATATCACTCTTGAATTTTTTCAGGCGGTTAATGATGGTATCGTCGTCCGTCAGGCGTCTCTTCAAAAAGTTGGCGAATATTTCCGAGATGCAATTGACTTCGCGCTTATTCAAACTTTGCAAGACCTGCTTCCGCAATTTAGGGGTGACGTGCGAGAGGAGAAAAACCAAATCCTTGTACTTCAATATCAATGGTTTTTCCTCATCCATATCTTATACTAAGTCGTCCGCATCTATCCAGCTGTCAAATTTATCTGGGTACCCACGCCAGTGGACGAAGTACTTTCTCTTACCTCGCTCGACCTTCGATCGTAATATATCGACCTGGTAATGTGAGGGAAGAGAGGACTTGATTAATTCTTCCCTGTAGAAAGCGCCGGTCACGTCCTCCCCCGCCAAATCCCTTATGAAATAAATAGGGATTTTATGTGAGTAATCCACACGACTTATCTTAAAAAGCTCCTCGGTATTGTTGACGGTATAACCCTTATTGAATTTAAATTGCGTTCGGGAAGCACGTTGCAAGCGTACAATGTCTCCCACGTCTAATTTATGACTGACAACTTTCTTTCCCCTTGGCCGATTTAAATACATTCGTTTAAATTGCTTCCTGACTTGTGACAGCTCGCGGAGGCGGTGAACCTGAGCCGGCGTTTGGTTGCCGCCCAAACCGCGGTGTGGGGTGTGATTGTACGTATTTATTAGGGTGGGCAAGACGTTAATATACGTCAGTGTGTTGTTCTGCGTGAGATATTTATATATTTTTGTCTTTATGGTTCGGATGACCCTTTCTGCCAAACTCGCCTTTGTTTCACGCGAGTAATTGGAATACAAGGTAATACCTTTCAAAGTTAGATATTTTTTCACTGCTTGATTATAAAATTCGGATCCCTGATCGGTAAAAAGACGCGACACGCCTGTAAAACTCCCCGACTCTAGAACTTTTTTCAGCGCTTGCAGGCTACTGTGTCCGGATTTACTTGTCAGCGTTGCCACTTTCAAGTATCTGCTGAAAACGTCCAGGCAAAACATGATGTATCGGACGCCGCCATTGTGTCTGTGCAGCCTCGCAAAATCGGCCAAATCGCAAGTTAAAATGACGGACGGTTTAGGAGCGAGAATTTTTCGTCGCGGAAAACGTTTCAGTGTCGGCTTGTGAAGCGTATAAGTGCGGTTGCCCTGCAGAAATGCCCTCACATCGCGGAGTGTTAGATTCTTATCCCTTTTCTTCCCCTCTCTGTAGAGTGCTTGCACACCTCCTAAAGCCGCAGGATTCGTCATATCCCGGTAAAGTTCGTCCAAAACGGCGTTCATAGCAGATAGACTTTCTCACAGGGTGACTCATCCACAATATTCGTGCGCAGTTGAATTTCTTCGGGTGCGTTCGGGGATAAATCACACAACAAATAACCGTGATCTCGTCTAAGCACGACATTTTTATAAATTTCCACAAAGTGTTTGGCGCGCTCCCTTCCATAAAGTTGCCTGCCCAGACATTCAATTTGATATATATCTCTGTTTTTCATAAGAATGTAATGTGAGGCATTTAAAGTTATCGTTCTAGCATACTTTCCGGGGAAAAAGACATTCTGTGCTATCATTATAACTGACAAATTTTTATGTCTCCCTTTGGTGAAAGCCTCTGCTATCGTTTGAGAATTGCCAGCCGTGAGGAAATTGTCATCTAATATCAGGAGTGTGTGCGTTTGCGGGTCGGCGTATGGACTGTTATCATCCATCACGGGATCAATAATTTTCTCATGCACTTCGACCTTATCTTTAAAAGGGGAATTCTGCTGCAGCGAATGCGATGAGACGCCACAAATGATAATTCTGTTAAATCCATGCTGATATTTCTCTATAATTTTATTGCAGAGGTGTGTTTTGCCGGAATTTGTATAACCTGCAATAATTATGCGTGCAGGATATCTGAAGAGATTCAGCATCTCTTCGCTAAATGTCTTGTCCATGTTAAGTTCAGAGGGTTACTAAAAGACGCTACGATATGTTTACAGTATTTATTACTTAACCTTTATTTACATGGTCATGTAGGTAACAGCATAACTAACCTCCCAGCTGCATCCTCATCCCTGCCTTCTAATTATGACGTGGATCTCCCCCGACCCACACCTCGTCCTCAACCTCCCCCCTTCTCCCCCCTCTCCTTAACCTAAGTACAAATGTTCTTACATTACCTCCTCCTCCTCATCCTCCTTATCCCCACGTGGGCAGTACAAATGTCCTTACAGTACATGAACAATCTCCTCATTCCTCTCCTTAACTCCATACTCAAAACAAATGTTCTTACATTACATGAATGGCAGCTGCTGGCGGCCGCGGTCTCTCTCCACCCCTTAATTATGACGTGAATAATGTCATGGAAGGCCACTCCCGATCACGACACAACCCATCCTCCACCTCCCCCTCTTCCTTAGCCTACGTGGTCAGAGCAAATGTTTTTTTACATTACATGAAGGGTGTCTGCTAGCAGCTGCGTCCTCTCTTTCTCTACCCCTTAATCATGATGTGAATAATGCCGCGGAAAGTCTCTCCCGATCACGCCACAGACCACTCATTACCCCATCCTCCCCCTCTTCCTCCCCCTCTTCCTCCTCCTCCTCCTCCTCCTCCTCCTCCTCCTCTTCCTCATCCACCTCCACCTCCCCCACATCCACCGCCACCTCCTCTTCCATCTCATTCTCCACATCTCTTTCCCGCGGATCATTGTCGGGGTGATAATACGCCCTTGAGGTATAGCCATCGACGTGAAAGCGCTTGTCGTCAAAATGTGACAACGTTCGCTTTCGCATACGAGTGGTACAAATTTGTCCTTTCACATTCCTAATATTATAGCAATCCACCATCCCACATGCGACATTATTAAGTGTTTCCCTATACTGCTGATGCAATATATTTTGCTGAAGGTGAGTTGGAATGCCTTTACCTCGAGATACTTGCTTGTCATCTTCCAACAGCAGCGAATACATCTTTGGCTTTAATATAATCGCCTCTTTGATGAGCGTGGATCCGGTTTCAGATTTCAACAAGCCTAGTTGACCCTTCCGCTCCCCATTAAAACACGGGTGATCTGAAGCAAAGTTACTGGTGTCGAGAAAATTTGCCATGGGTCCATGTTTCAGTTCATCATTTAAGTTTGTAGGTATGTGCAGACTGAAAATGAAACTGTCAGTATCTTCATAAGCTAATTTAGCTCTCTCCCCATAATTAGCTTTGATGACACGATACCAAAAGTTGTACATGTACTTCTTTGCCACTTCTAAAATATGGTATCCCAAGTAATTTGGCTGCCTGATTTTAATCGTATTCTTACTGTTGACACATATGACTCGGTCCTCGCCTAATTGGTGGACCCTTTTAAAGGATGGATTTCTTGCATACTTCAGGAAAGTCTTTCTTTTTGTCACTAATTTCTGCTGGAGGCCATACTTCACTTCAGATAACATGGATCTACCATAAACTGCGTTTGACATCAGTTTGCAAATGCGATTTTTAATGGCGCACGTCTCATTTTTACGCTGAGCGACGTTCCTTTCTATGAAAGGTTTCAGGTATGGAGCCTGTCTGAACCTATATATAGCATGAACACATTGTATTTCCAGTCCAAGTGAGAGTAAAAGTTGCAGCAATTCCAGACTGATGAGATGATCTTTCAGTCCCTTATGACTGGCCACGAGTTTACGATTTTTCCTCCCCAGCTTACGACCCTCAGCTTCTAACAGTCTTTTACTGTACGGTGAGATGTCATCTTCTGTAATAGTCATGTGTGCGAGGCACAGAGGGAACTCGTCCGTGATCCGAGCTACGTCGGGGGAAACGTCACAGCTGTCTAAATGCAGCCAGTAACCGACGTCGCCATCTGTCGCATGATTCTGGATGCCAACTTCAAAAAAATCATCCATCTCTGACTGAGAAAGCTTTTTGATGTCACCCATAGGCAGGGGGGAACACATAACGCTTGCATATAATGAATTATAGTCCAGATAGAACACATAGGTGCCGGGTCCGCCGTCGGGTTCGTGGTTTGACTGCAGGTGTGGCCTGACGCAAGTTACAAAGCCTCCTCGTACATTTCTTTTGATCAGGTGATACATGTTAGGATCGTAAGGTGGATCAAGTTGAACGCCTGTCGACTTTAAAAAAGCGTCATAAGCATAAGAAGACAGTGACACGTAATGTGCCACGTCCAGCCCATAAAATTCATGCAGGTATGATCTATATTTGAGATATGTGTCGGCTAATAATCCCACATCAATCTCACAATACAGTCTTATGTAATCGCCTAAAGTGCGGCAGGATGTCATACTCCACACGCTTTGAGCGTGTTCATATTCTCCAGGTGGCAGAGCCTTCCCCTTGAGCGTGTCATAAAATGCCTCACGAGGTGGCAATTGTCGATCTTCTAAGCGGCCAAGGTCGGTGATGTACTCATAACAAAGAAACTGTTTTTGAGTGCAAATTACACGCCTTACATCCTCGGGGAGGTAATTCACCATTTCCTGGGCGTAACGCGTGCTATAGCCCGCCTGCACGTGACTCTGAGCGAGATGACCGAGGCCAGCATTCATAATGGAAAGCGTGTCCTGAAACTGCAATTCCTTAATCCTTACTTTCAATAAATGCGATTCTGACTTGGCAAGGATGTCCACGTGCGACTCTGGCAAGTGAAGGTCTTTTATGATTAAGGAGACGTCAAAGCTCATATTATGTGCCAGAGTGATGAGATATTTCCTCATGTCACGACACTGGAGGTTGCATCGCGCGCACAAAGCCCCCTTGTAATTATTTTGTGGTAATGAGTGGTCGTGATATTTATGAGGTGGGGTTTTCACATTAAAGGGTTGATGGCAGAGCTCGCAGTGACGCTGACGTTTGAAGTGGGCTTCATCCTCCGCAGACATGCTAATTGGATAGCTAACTACACTTTCCTTGATGATTCCCCAAGCATTGGATAGGCTATCAATGAAATTATTCACGGGATCTTCACCGAAATAACTTCTCTTTTCCACGACATCTCCATGCCTATTGATGATGAGATACGAGTAACCAATTGGGTCATGTTCAGCTATCACACTCCTATTCTCCTTAGGTTTTATCATAGTTTCAAAATCAAAAAATGCTAAGTATGCAGGCTGATAGGTGTAGGCAAAATTTTTAAATTTTACTTTTTCACCGTCACCTGGAAAGAGAAGAGTTTGAGTGAAGTCGCAGTGACACTCGTGATCGCTCAAACTGACAGACTTGGGAACTGAGCTGAAACATACTTTGCAAAACTGATGACCCTCTGGGGTGGGGCTGCTTCTCGTCAATTTCCGGTGCAGCTTCTCCACGTCTTTAATGAGTGTCATATGTTTTCCACCTAGTAAAAGGAGTGAGACTACAGTTTTATACTTCCGCGAGCCTTTTCTTGATAATGTTAAATAGTATATCTCACCGCTTTTTGTCAGTGTATAAACGTCCAGAGACAGGCGATTTAACCTTTCTAACTGACTCAAGTTCTCCCAAGTCACTGGACTGTCTACTTTTCCGCGCGTGACGTATTTCTCTCCGCCATGCCGTCTCCGTAATATTTTTGGAATTCTTTTCCAAGGTACACCTCGAGCATGAAGTCTGAAAGCCGCCAAACACTGAATAACACAGGATGAATGTCGGCCATCAGGATTGAAAATTTCATTCCCTCCTCGCACGCCTCTAGGATAAGCAACATAATCTCCTATGCCACTACATGCGACGTGCAAGCAATAATTGATGAAAAAATTCTGTACTCTTGAAATGATAAAACCAGATCCTTCAGTCTCGCTGGTAAGGCTTTCCAGCCGACTGTTCAGCTGATGGATCCATAAATCAACAAGGTCAGACACATCTTGATAGGTGATCAGTCGTGCTCTAAAAGCAATATGAATGACTCGATGTTCATCCTCCCCTAAGGTAGAGAATTTCACTAGTAACAGAGAAATGTGTGAAAATATTTTCAGGGTGGGGGGGAATGGCGAGCCGTGTGACGTGAAATATGATCTAATTTCCCGTATAAAGAACTCCCTGTATTCGGTAAGTAGACCGAGTGGATCTCTGCTTACATGATCAGGTATGTCATATTGATGTCTGGTGAAGCTCCTCATAAAATTTTCCCTCGAGTCAATTAACCGCGGTTCTTCCGGCATCCCGCGCTCGTCAAGGTCTGCATCCGCCGACTCTCCCGCCATGCTGCACTCATCGTGGTCCGCCTCCGCTTGTGGCGTGTCTGGGAAGAAAAAATAGAAGTAGCAGCGACAGTTTATTATTATTATTATTATTTTTATTATTATTATTATTATTATTGAATTGATATTTACCTTGTGTAGGTAGTGAAGGACTTGAAGTCTCGGAAGAATTGAATACGTTCCCCGATAATCCACTCGGTCCCGGCCGTGGCGAGTCTTAAAAAAAAAAGAATATTAGTAGTGTCGGCAGCACCGTATTTATTGCTTTATTATTTGTAGTATTTTTTTTTTTTCTCACCTCTTCCCCCGCCTCCGCGTGGGATGTCGCCTTGTGACGTCCGCCGACGTGGGCCTTCTACGCCGCCGTTCTGTCCAACCTCAATCGAGTGTGAGCCTGTACAGGAAGATGTGCTCAGAGCTCAAACTTGTAAAGATTGACAGTCATTTCATCTTTATTATTATACATTCCCGCCAAAATAAGTAATAATGCTTACCAGAAGAAGCAGGATTGCCAACTTCGCAGGTGTGTTCTGGCGGTGGATGTGGAAACAGAAGTCCACACCGCTCGCATAAATCACACTGGTCTTCCACACATGAGGGACAGGATGGATTAGTGTGCCATCTCCCACACACTTCACATAAAAGCCGCGCCTCTGCTGTTCCACAATGAACACCCATTTTTCTTTTCTTTTTTTTCTATAACATTGTCAACACTTTGTCCCGGCCGCCATGCCGCGCGGGGAAACACTGAAGCTTCCCGCGCAGATGGTCGCGAGGTGCGTGACTTGCCTCGGAAGTAGGCAACACCTGCCTGTTTCATTATCCTCCACTCCACCCATTATCCCACCTTGATCGATTCTCTTCAAAACTTTACGTCCGAGACGCAAAGTTAACGTGGTCTTATATGTAACACGCAAGTAACACTGTTTTCCCCATCTTCAAACTGAATAGGTTTGCCTCTTTGATTAGCAATTTTGATAGCCACACTCTCTATAGTTGATACAGAAAGTGGTTTATACGTAACTGAATTCGCACCTTTACTGGTGCTGTCGCCGGGGAGTGGTATGACGTCTAATATATTAACTAGTTGGTTACCAAATCGCGAGGGAGAAATGATGTCGGTATAAACGTACATATAATCCGTCCCTGCATCAGCTCGCGGTACGTATTGAGCGAATAATTTTATGGGTAATGAGGAGGAAGCTTCGCTCGCGCTGGAAGATGAAATGACATCGCCAGATCTTTGAAAGTAGACGGTGTAGCGAAAATTTGGATTGAAACCCAGAATGCGAGCTATATGCGATGCAAATTTTATACTTATATCACTGTAAATACGATCGTCATTAGGAGGGACAATCGCGTTATTCACAACGACCCGCTCCAAGTCGTGGTCATAATAAATGATATCCGAGTAAGGGAAATAGATCTTAAAGGAGTCATTCAAGATTGCTTGAAGTTCTCTCACTATCTGTCCATTAATCGCCTTAGTTATGGCCGGTATGTTCTTATCGGTAAAATTGGAGATGATATTCCTTTCCGGTAGATAGGTATACATATTATATTCATACATATCAAAGTCTGACTGCTTAACCCGACCATAGAACGATATACTAGAATTTGGATCCCCTTCCGTAATGCAGTAGAAATATTTAGGGAATAAAATATTACACAGGCCGACTTCATAATCCCTGCCGGTGTCTAAATGAATGGGTAAGATTCTGTTTTCAAATTCTGTTGTTGTGTTGTTGGGAAATGACCTACCACCTGCAAGAGAAGATAGGTATACGTATATATCGTCACTATCTCTCAATGACATGTTTTTTAAACCCTGTCAACTAACAGACTGACTTTAAACTTTACCTTTTCATGACATATATACGTCGGCAGACTGGAGATTATGGCGGTACGGCGTGGATAGTCGCGACGACCTTGACCATAGGGGAATGTACTGAGATATCGGAGGGAGCACGTGTCGGCTATAATAATAATAATAATAGTAATAATAATAATAATAATAATAATAATAATAATAATAATAATAATAAGGTGACCATCCGGCATAAGTATTACGTCAGCCATGCCGCTGGCGGTCGGTGAAAGTGGAAGAGGCCGCCGCTCCGCCCTGGCCGTCACAGACGCTTCCTCCAGGTAAAAAGGATGGACAGGTAACGGAACCTCGTGAGGCTGTCGCGACGACCTTGACCATAGGGGATGTATTGAGATGTCGGAGGGAACGCGTGATGGCAACACTCAGTCATCCCACCCTCCAGGATTCCGTGAATGAAAGGGAAAGGGCGACTTCTATGGCATGCGCCGTCAGAGTCCCCCTAATCACGCGTGTGTGGCGGGCGGCTGCCACGTCTGGCCGCCAGTCCCCCCCCACCCCCACCTCCCCTCCCCCCCTCCACCCCCTTTTCACTCAATTATTTTCCACCCACCATCATTGATTCATTTAGTCATTCCATCGTCGCCGAAGGATAAGGACGCACGCCTCCCCCCCACCTCTCCGTCAGTGTCGCCGTCACCGTCCCGCTCCCCCCCCCCTTCCCCCTCCCCCCTTGGTGTTTGCCGTCGTGAATCACCCCCCTCTTCCCAAGCATGGGTCTATGGAAAATTGCTATCAGGATCACCATCGCAATATGGCTTGCCGTCAGAGTCGCCCCTGGGTGGGTGGGTTGGGGGTGGGGGGGACGTGAAAGGGCGACCTACACGGCATTGCCGTCACAGTCCCCTAGCCACGCGTGTGTGTGGCGACTTCCACGTCTGGCCGCCAGTCCACACCCTCCCCCCCCCCCCCTCCTTTCACTCAATTATTTTCCACCCACCATCATTGATTCATTAGTCATTCCATCGTCGCCGAAGCATAAGGACGCACGCCCCCTCACCTCTTCTCCGTCAGTGTCGCCGTCAGCGTCCCTCCCCCCTCCCTCCCCCCCCCCACCCACCCCCTGATGTCGTCGTCATGAATCACCCCCTTCCCAACCCCCACTAATCTACAGCCTGGACCTCCATCCTGACATGGACTGCCACTGAAGTCTACGGAAAATTGCTGTCAGGTTTCCCCATTGCAACTTGATAAGGTCCACACTCGCAATATGGCATGCCATCAGAGTCGCTCCTGGGGGTGGGGGCGGGAACCCCATCCTCCCCCCTCCCCCCTCCCCCCCTCCCCCCTCCCCCCCTCCCCTCTCCCATCCCCCAACACCCTATTTACAGCCAGGGTCTCTATCTTGAAATGGATCGCCACTCCCGGGTAATTGCCGCCAGGGTCGCCTATCCTTATATGGCAAGCCATGACGGCCCCCATGAAATGGGGGGCCGTCATGGCTTGCCATATAAGGATAGGCGACCCTGGTGGCAATTTCACAACTACTGTTCCAGCATCAGCATCACCCAGTGTTTTTTTTTTTTTTTTTTTTTTTATGTAGGAAGGATACTGGCCAAGGGCAACAAAAATCTAATAAAAAAAAATGCCCACTGAAATGCCAGTCCCTAAAAGGGTCAAAGCAGTGGTCAAAAATTGGTGGATAAGTGTCTTGTGGTAGGCACACCACGTCGGACGGCAGTGGCCATACCATAAGCCCCAGTGGAACCCCCAGTGGTATTAATGACTGCAGGGTCGTGTGTGTTACGCCTCAGAAAGCCGCGGAAGGGCCGGACAATTCCATTCAATATTCCCACTCATCCTGATCCAACACCCGCTCCTCCACACTCTTATGCACTTGAACCAGAAAAGAGGCATACCGATCATTTGCTCTACCTCAGGCTGCACACCTGCCAACTCATATACAAAGTTCTTTATTTGAACCACGATAATGTAAGGATTCACTCGCGATATGAATATGCGAGCCTTCCGTTCTTGACGTAGAACTGCTGCCAGATTCGTGCCTTTCTTCCTCCCCAGTGGGGGTGTTGGTCGTGGGATGCAATGAAGGAAGCCATCCTTATTCCTCCAATAGCCTCTAGAAATAGTGGGATCATAGGGAGCCGGACCGCCACCGTTACTGCTGGTGGCTACACAGGTGTCATAGCCATTACCACCACTTACACCCCATGGTAAGGTGCCACGTGTGCCAACGGCAGTGGATGGAGGGGCATGGAGCAGTGGTGGTCTTTTGCGACGTTGCAAGCGCGCCCACTGTTGCTGAAGTTGTTATTCTCGTTGTTGATGTTGCTGTTGGCGTTGTTGCAGTTGCTGCCGCTGCTGCTGCTGCGTAGATGAACCATTCCATGTGTTAGTTCGCATGACATCGCTGAACAAATCAGGTTCAGAGCAGCAAATATGGGAGGATCTTCAGTAGGTAGGTTCTGAAGGATATTGTACATTGTACCTAAGGCGTCCTTGGCTCTTCGATGCTTCATCCTATGTTCACTGAGGTCTTCAGGATTCACTGGGAATTCCTCATACAGTAGGTATCTCGCCTTCATTATCTTATCGCTCTTATAAAATTGTTTCATGAAGTTGATTAGGACATGTTTGGCACATAGCTGCATCTTGCACCATAAGAAACATATCACATCGTTGAATATTGGATATTTACCATTAATCTTTCCATTGACATGCATTTGAAAAAAAAAAATCCTTCAGTATCCCCAATATTCAACATAGAAAATGGGATATCAGCTGATAGATCTCAGGCAACGGTGGTGGTCCTAACTGCGCATGCACAGAAAATGGAGCAGGGAGCAAGGGGGGAGTGTAGAAAGAAAGCCCAGATATCTTCCTTACAAATCAATGTCCAAACACCCTTTACACCTTGTAGATAGTGCCACTTTTAAGTACATGTATTCACACACCTGTGTGCTCAAATATGGTGCACTGGGACTTCTTCTTGATCTATAAAGGAATGTTGTGGAGCCGCTTGAATCCAGTGTTTACACCACAACGCCATGTTCAAAAGGAGAAATTCCGGTTCTGTCGTTAGGGACATCCCTGAGGGCAAAAAGTGTGGGTAACGGCGCCATTCTCAGGGCTTGTCTGAACACAATTTCCGAAGTACCATTTTCAGGGTGCTGTGGAGTCTTGCAACACGTCCATTTCCACTGAGATGGTATGAGGTCGTAAAATCTGATTTCACTCCAAGCAACCTTTGTAGTTCCGACATCAACTGGGAGGTGAACTGGGTTCCACGGTCCGACAAGATCTCCCTGGGAATTCTTACTCGGGCGAAGATGGTAAGTAGAGCCTCAGAGACAGAGATAGTGTCAATATCCTTGAGTGATATGGCTTCTGGAAACCCAGTGGAAAAATCAATGTGTCAATATCCTCAAGTGGCATGGCTTTTGGAAACCCAGTGGAAAAATCAATAAGGGTTAAAATGTAGTGATGTTCATCTGAAGAGGCAGGAGTTAAGGGGCCCACTAAATCTATAGCAACAGTGGAGAAAGGTTCAGTCACCACTGGCAACGGCTGAAGGGGCACTGGTCGTACTCATCCCTTGGGAGACGCGCTGGCACTTGGGAGGCGCTTGTCACAGGATCAGCAATAGTCCCTGAAATCGGCTCCCATTTCTGGCCAGAAGTAGTCTTGGGTAACCTTCATCTGGATATTCCTGTAAGAAAAATGACCAGCCAAGGGTCTTTCATGAGCAGTACGTAATACAATAGGCCGACATTCCTTTGGAACGACGAGAGACAGGCTGCCAATTTCCCTAGGACAATCAGAGGTGATGCATTTACGGTATAAGAGGCCGTTTTCTAAGATGAACTGGAAGGTGGAACAATTGCGTGCTTCATCAACCTCACCTGAAGAAGCTTTAGTTCGTAAGTCAGCCAGGGGCTGGGCAAGCCTCTTGAAGTCGGCCCAATTCTTGGGGAGCTAAGTCCAGCGGCTGAAGTTTAGGAAGAATTAAAGTATGAACTCTTTTCAACTTCCCTGCTCTGATTTGCATGGCACATACCTGGGTGGTAGTGGAGATTACGTCAGCAGCAGAAGCTCCAGGACATACGGAAGGCCAGGTCATCATCCTTGTTGGTAGCGGCAGCAGGAGTGTCAATAGGATCTTGCTCAGTTTGCCCACTGTCATCAGAGGGCGGTTCCTCATTAGATTGGCGAGGATCGTTAACGCCAGGGATGTTCCCAACGAGAGCAGTCGCGAATTTGATTGGCGCCCTCACAGCGTCAGTACAACCCATGTAGAAAGGACACCATAGGTAGCAACGAACGACTGGAAACTCATCGACGTGTCCTAGGTAGTCTGACACTTTGACCTTAGGAAAAAGAGATGGGTCTATGTCGGATAGCATCTCTTCTGAGACTACAACACCAGAACAACCAGTGTCTCTAATGATGGTCGAAGGCCAGAATCCATTAATGGTACCAGCCACGGTGAAACCAGGAACACTTCGATCTTCCACACAAAACCGAACCTTGTATTGGGGAGTGGTGGGAGTTAGGTGATCCTTGAAAGCTCGTGGATTTTTGGGCAACGTGGTCGAATGTGGCCCTCCTCTCCACAGTTGTGACACCTCATCATGGACGCAGCGGGCTTTGCAGGAGGGGACACGATTTGCTTGGAAGGAGGCATAGCCCTGGGTGGCAACTTCTTGGGTCATAGAGATGTAGAATCCCTTGGATAGGCATTATGAACAGACGCCCAATAATCAGCAAGGCTGGCCACATCCTCCAACTTCATGTCTCTTCGCACCTTAAGAGTCGAAGCTTGAGGGTTAGTGAGGACAGAAACTGATCAAGCAAAAAAAAATCCCTCAGATCATCGTGCTCCTTTTTAACCTTCCACGATTCAAGCCAGGAATCGAGTAATCTGCCTAGTTGAGTGAGGAACTGCTGATAATTTTGTCCTACCCTAATCTTGGCACACTTAAACTCTTGGCGATTCTTGCTGAATCCTGTCAGTAAAGCTTGCTTAAGTAAATCGTAGTCATCGGTGGTGGAAGGTGGGAAAGAGATACACAGTTCAGCGGCCTTACCCGTGACAAGACAACCGAGTCGAGTGGCATAACTATCTGTCAATTTTTAACAAGGCTGCCACCCGTTCAAATCTAACCGGGTAGGTAGCAATATCATCTTCATCCTTGTAGCCAGGTAAGGTAGACCTGGTAACAGGATCCCTGATTGTTAAAGGCTATGACTGCCTGGTAGCTGAATCCTGAATCTCCGCCAGTCAAATCTCCTCTCTCTCCACTTGTTTTTTCTGCTCGCTCCGCTTGTCTTTCCTCTCGCTCTCGCTGACGTTCCTCCTGCAGAAATGCCTGCTGTTACCTGATCCATTGGCTCACCTCCGTGCTTTCCAGACCCAAGGGCTCGGCCTGGCACTCGAGCTTGTGAAAATCAGCCATGTTAAATGAATGGCAGGAGATGGTAACAACAAAAATTACCACACCTCAGAGACAAAACCGCACCTCACTAAAAGATAACAACAACAACAACACAACAACAACTCTTGACAGAGTTGGGTGAGAGGACAACAAATCCGCACCACACTCCCGGGCCTCAGGCAGCAAGGGCGCGAACTGGCGACTAACACACGCACAATCTGCAGAAGTTGCGAAGACGTGAACAGCAGCCGAATCCTGGCGAGGTCGCCAATATGTCAGGGCTGGGTTGACTACTCTTCCTGTCAACACTCCTTCTAAGATTGGGATGTAAAGAAAATGAGGGAGAACGGAACTCCACAATCATAATTAACAAAAGCACAAACCCACAACCCAACAATAACAGAGATATCCAGCAATATCACCAAGAGTCCTGGGGAAGTCCCTGGAAGCCGGCGTCCTAGCAGCCGTAGGAATCTCGCCTCGGCCAGCAGGGGTTGAACCAGGAACGAGTTGGGGCCGACAGCAGATGAGTGCCAGGTACTGAGGGCAGGTGAGATCAGCCCACAATCTTCACCGAAGCCTTCCGGAGTGGTAGAGGAGAACAGCTGACCAGAGGTGAGAGCTGTCTGCTGCCTGGTGTCTACTGGCCTCACGATGTCAGCTCCGGCAGAATTCCCCCTACCAAGAAGGGAGGGGGTGGTGACGAGGGCACTCGAGGCGTTGCTCCAAAGCGGTGAATCATGAGGAGTCAGCAGCCCGAGTCCCTTCTGCTCGAGGATTCAAGAGGAGGAAGAGAAACTTTGGGCAAGACACTCCGCCCTTAACGTGGAGAAAGGACGATCATTCCTCTGTAGTGACTGGCCAGCCAGCTAGACATGCCACGCTAATCTTCGTGGATTCCCAACATGCTAAGCTACCCAGGTGTGGGACCGGCAAGACTCAAAGTTAGGTCAGATTAAGCACCTGGGAGCTGGGGGAACACACGAGGCAGCAGTTAGTCTCGCCTCAACTCTCGTCTTGCACACCCATGGCCGCTCGCCCGGGTATAGCTATACACCAACAATAAACCCAAGACTGTGGTCTGTGTTTGCCTCCATGTCCTTGGCGTAGAGAACACTAGAGTTGGTGACCGCTGGAGTGACGCCGCCACGAAAGACATGCGCGACGTTCCCGCCTTCACATACGATGTGGCCACATGGTTCCTACACCTTGAAGCAGTTTGGGATGGTGTGGATGGTCTTGCCGATCAGCTTCGATACCAGGCTGTGGTCAGGGCACTCCCATCAGAGGTGGCGGCCCATCTCGCCGGGGTGCTAGCTGAGCCGCCGGCAGACAACAGGTTTGCTGCCGTCAAATCCGGCCTCATGGCCGCCTTCGGGAGGACGCCGAAGGCATATTTCTCGGCGCTCGACACCGTGTGCTTCGGAGGCTGTCGCCCTTCAACACTCCTGGTGCGCATGAGCGACCTCAACAGACCGGCAGGGCACACACTTTCTGACGCGATGCTGCAGTACCGGCATTCAACCCTCATGCTGCATCCTGTACACGTGCAGCTGGCGGCGGCACGCCACTCTCTGTCCCTGGCTGAGTACTCCGGGCTCATGGACACGGTCTACGAGGCTCACCTGACATCGCTTCCCTTGCCCCTCAGCCCATCCACCTGTGGCTGTGGCACCACCAGACCGGCCCAGGGGACCGCCGAGCACTCGTACAGCTAAGTGCCCATGAACCCCGTCGCACTCCACAGCGTCCATGCCCAGCCGGGGACAGAGGACAAGACGTGCCCCTCACCTTCGCCAGCGCACGACACGGCATTCACGACAACCCATCTGGCCTCAGTGGAAGCGTCCCTGCAACGTCTGGAAGCCGTCCTTGCGGTCGCGCCCGCTCGTTTCGGGGTGGCGGTGCGGAACTGTCAGCCGCCATATGCCTGGCCCTGCCAGGGAAACATGACACGCAGGGACCGCTGATCATCCCGGCACTCACCGCCTCTCCGTTTCCGGCCCCTGCCGGCCTGCCATTGCTCCTTCGGGAGCACCTGCCCGACTCGCCCTCGCCCTCACCGCCTGCTCGGGTCCGCCCTCGTCACTTCGCTCAGCCCCGTGGGTCACCTCACTCCGTTCGCCCATCTCCGCCTTCCCGGATGCCAGAACAGCCTTCCTCCTGTCAGCGTGCGCTCCTGTGGGTAAAGGACACCTGCTCAGGGGCGCGGTTCCTGGTAGACTCGGGGGCGGAGGTGAGTGTCGTACCGGCTACAGAGAAAGACCGCCAATCGCAGCCCCGCACGACATACGACCTTCTGGCCGCCAACCACACCCCTATCGCCACATACTGCACATGGACTCTCTGCCTGGGACTCCTACCATCCTCCCGTTTTCCCTGGGCATTTGTGGTGGTGGACGTGGATCACCTGATCCTCGGCATGGATTTCCTCGCAGCTTACAACCTCCTCATGGACCCCCACAATGGCTGGTGATGAAGGCGCCGTCGGCGCCTTCATCACCAGCCGTCGGACACCTGCATTCATGCCGAACCCTGTGCCCAGCCATGCCCACGCCTTACTGCTGTCTCAGACAACATGGTACAAGGCCCTCCTACAGGAGTTCCCACTCCTCACCACCACGCAGCCAGCGCCTGTGCGGGTACAGCACGGGGTGGAGCACGCCATCGTCACTACTTGCCCACCCTGCTTCGCGTGCCCCCGGCGCCTGCCTCCAGAACCCCTGGGAGCAGCGAGGAAGGAGTTCGAGTACATGCTGGCAAAGGGAATCATGCGCCCTTCGGACAGCAAATGGGCTTCGCTGCTCCATATGGTGTCCAAGACCCAAGACGGGGAGTGGCGCCCGTGTGGTGATTACAGGGCCCTCAACGCCATGACTCGCCCTGACAGGTACACCTCCCTTTTACCACAATAGTTAAGGGGGTGCTTAGATGGTTGGCGATTCCCTCACAGAGGGCATGGAAAACTTCATTGCGAAGAATTTTAATAGGAGGAGGCAATAGGCACCTGCCGAAACGATAATTAATCACAGTGAAGTCTAAAACACTGGATCAGGGGGTGCTGTGAACTGATCATTAAACCCAGCTGTGACCTCATTGAATCTTTCCCTTTGTGTCTCACAACACAAGGGGGCAGTCACACCTTGCCCTATAAAGACAACGCTCTTCCTCCACTCAAAATTACAAGCACCTAATAACACACACACACACACACCCTTCATTCAAAATTTCAAAATTCATGGCGACTCCTATACCAGCCTTGGAGTCACAATCTGGGGAGGGGACCACAAATGTCCCCAGGTCGGACTGCCCTTCTGATGACGACCCTAAGCGCCTTGACATCCCATCAACTTTTCCTTCATTAACTTCTGCAACATTCGTGGTCTAAGACCTAATTTTCAATCTGTAGAACACAACCTCTCCTCTTCTAAACCTCTTCTTCTTTTCCTTACTGAAACTCAGGCGTCTGAGGCAACTGAGAGTAGTCCCTTTTCTGTTCCCTCTTACTATCTCCTACTCCTACTACTATATCTCTATCCTTATTTTCGATCCAAAGCTGTATGTTGCGTTTATGTGCGCAACGACTTAACCTGCTCTCATGCCCATGCTCTTGAATCTTCCTAGTTTTCTACTATCTAGCTATGACTACAGAGTCACTCTCAAACTAAATTTATCTGTGTTGTATACCTCTCACCTAACTCCTCTGACTATAAGAAATTCTTTGACTACTTAACTTCCAATGTGGAGCACATTCTGACTCTTCCTTTTTGCAGAGATCTCCATTCTTGGAGACTTCAATGTTCACCACCAGCTTTGGCTTTCCTCTATCTTCACTGATCATCCTGGTGGACTAGCCTTCAACTTTGCTATCCTCCACGACCTAGAGCAATTGGTGCAACACCCTATTCGTATTTCTGACTGTCTTGGAGATGCACCCAACATTCTTGACCTTTTCCTGACCTCTAATCCTTCTGCTTATGCTGTAACCATCTCTTCTCCGTTGGGCTCCGACCACAATCCGAGATCTGTATCTTGTCCTATCGTTCCAATCCCTCCTCAGGATACCCCTAAGCGAAGATGCCTCTGACGTTTTGCCACTGCTAGTTGGGAGGACTCCGACCACAATCGAGATCTGTATCTTGTCCTATCGGTCCAATCCCTCCTCAGGATATCCCTAAGTGAAGGTGCCTCTGACGTTTTGCCACTGTTAATGGGGGGGACCTGAGGAGGTATTTTTGCCGATTTTTCTTGGAATGACTACTGCTTCCGTATCACAGACCCGTCTTGTGTGTGCTGAGTGCACAACAGAGGTGATAGTGTCTGGCAGGGAGGCGTACATTCCTCACTCTTTCTTGATTTAAACCTTCCAAACCTTGGGGTTTAACACAGCTTCTTCTTGTGCTTTACATGACAGAGAGGTAGCCCACAAATGGTACTTAAGCTTTCCATCACCAGAATCTCATGCACTTTATATT
Organism: Scylla paramamosain; assembly: GCF_035594125.1. Taxonomy (NCBI): domain Eukaryota; kingdom Metazoa; phylum Arthropoda; class Malacostraca; order Decapoda; family Portunidae; genus Scylla; species Scylla paramamosain. The sequence continues at coordinate 4,760,453 of NC_087191.1, forward strand.
TCTGCCTCGAACCATCCAAGTCTATTCTGCAGCTAGCCGAAAACTCCTTAATTAACTGAAAGTGTCAGAATCTTTCAAGATCTAACTCCCCTCGTGGCTTCTGGCATCTAGCCAAAAATGCCTTCAATAACTTTGCTTCTTTTCCTCATTTATTTCAACCAGACGGACTGCTATCACATCTATTTCTAAAGCTGAACTCTTCGCTCAAACCTTTGCTAAAAACTCTACCATGGATGATTCTGGGCTTGTTCCTCCCTCTACTCCACCTTCTGACTACTTCATGCTACCTATTAAAATTCTTCGCAATGAAGTTTTCCATGCCCTCACTGGCCTAAACTCTCAGAAGGCTTATGGACCTGGTGGGGTCCCTCCTATCATTTTCCGAAACTGTGCCTCCGTGCTTGCACCTTGCCTAGTCAAACTCTTTCAGCTCTGTCAGTCAACATCTACCTTTCCTTCTTTCTGGAAGTTTGCCTACATTCAGCTTGTTCCTAAAAAAGGGTGACCGTTCTAATCCCTCAAACAACCATTTTATTGCTTTAATTTCCTGCCTAACTAAAGTTGTTTAATTTGAATCTATCCTCAACAGGAAAATTCTCAAACATGTATCACTTCACAACCTTCTATCTGATCGCCAGTATGGGTTCCATCAAGGCCGCTCTACTGGTGATGGTGCCTTCATCACCTGCCATCGTGGGGGTCCACGAGAAGGTTGTGAGCCTCAAGGAAATCCATGCCAAGGATTGGTTCGTCCACGTCCACCACCACAAATGCCCAAGGAAAGCGAGAGGATGGTAGGAGTCCCAGGTGGAGAGTCCATGTGCAGTATGTGGCGATAGGGATGTGGTTCTCGGCCAGAAGGTTGTATGTCGTGCGGGGTTGCGATCGATGGTCTTCCTCCATAGCCGGTACGACACTCACCTCCGCCCCCAAATCTACCAGGAACCGCGCCCCTGAGCAGGTGTCCTTCACCCACAGAAGCACATGCTGACAGGAGGAAGGCTGTTCTGGCGAACAGGAAGGTGAAGACGGGCGAGCGGAGAGAGGCGACCCACGGGGCCAAGCGAAGTGACGAGGGCGGACCCGAGTATGCGATGAGAGCGAGGGCAAGTCAGTTGGGCGCTGGTGAAGGAGCGATGGCAGGCCGGCAGGGGCCGGAGACGGAAAGGCATGGGGTGTTGGGACCGTCAGTGGCCCCCGCGTGTCCCGTTTCCCTGGCAGGGCCAGGCATATGGCGGCCGACAGTTCCACGCCGTCGCCCCGAAACGCTCATGGTAGAAGCGGAATCCTGAGTGAATGGGAGCGACCACAAGGGAGGCTTCCAGACACTGCAGGGACGCTTCCACTGAGGCCAGACGGGTTGTCGTGAACGCCGTTTCGTGGACCGGCGAAGGTGAGGGGCACGTCCTGTCCTCTGTCCCCGGCCAGGCATGGACGCTGTGGAGTGCGAGGGGGTCCGTGGGCTCGTAGCTGCACGAGTGCTCGGCGGTCCTCTGGGCCGGCCTGGTGGTGCCACAGCCACAGGCGGATGGGCTGAGGAGCGAGGGAAGCGACACTAGGTGAGCCTCGTACACCGCGTCCACGAGCCCAAAGTACTCAGCCAGGGACAGAGAGTGGCGCGTCGCCATCAGCTGCATGCATACAGGATGCGGCAGGAGGGTTGAGTGCCAGTACTGCAGCATCGCGTCAGAGAGTGCATGCCCTGCTGCTCTGTTGAGGTCGCTCAACGCTCAGGAGTGTTGAAGGGCGACAGCCTCCGAAGCACACGGTGTCAAGTGCTGAGAAATATGCCTCCAGTGTCCTCCCGAAGGCGGCCATGAAGATGGTGATGAGTGCGTATGGTTCATGCGAGGATTGTGTGGCGAACAGGCAAATGGCTGTGGCATGCTAGAGATGTATGGCCTGGTTCCATGTAGCCTGTGTGGGCATGAGGGAGGCCAACATGAAGACGCTGGTGTTGGAGCTTCTGGTATTCCTATGCAGGGAATGCCTGAGCAAGAGCCTCAATGAGTGGAGGAGCCAGGATGAGGAAAAAGGAGAGAGTGGAGCAGAGCACCCAGACAAAAAACCTTATAAAAGAGGCAGAAGCACAGACAACGAGGACTGAAGAGAGAAAAGACCAGCAAAAAGTGATGGAAGTGGCTAGAACAGACAGACGCCCAAGGAAGAAGAGAATGGTAATCAAGAAAGCCCCAGTACGTGTCACTGGAGACAGCTTGGTAAGGAAGACTCCCGACTTTGTGAGAAAGGAAATTGAGTGCACCAGCATGGGAGGTGCTAAGATCCAAGACATCAAGAGGAAAGTCAAGGAAGAAATGCAAGAAATGGAAGAAAGAAGCCTGCTTGTGATTCAAGGAGGAGGCAACAAGTTAGTAGAGATAAGTGCTGAAGAAGCAGTAAAGGAAGTGATAGAATCAGTGAAGGAAGCAGAAGAATAGAAGGTGTGTGGCTGTGGTGGGGGGTCCCGCGGCGCCCACAGGAAGGAGTGCAGTACGAGAAGGTCAGAAGAGAAACGAACCGCAAGATATGCATGGAACTCATGAATGTCAAGATGGAATGGATGGCAGAGAAGAAGGGCAACGTGAGCTTCCTAAACATGGATGGAATCCTCAACCTGGACAAATTCTACGGGAAAGACGGGGTCTACCTCGACCACAACAGGAATGAGAAGCTAGGACGTCGACTGGCTGAGTGGATGACGGCAAGGCAGGTGTATTGTGTGGACGAGGCATGATGAGGAGGACCCACTGATGTCAGCGAACATGAAAGAGAAGACATTAACCAGTAAATGTGTGAAGATTGGCTCTATGAATGTGAGAGAATGGGGTGTGGGCAAGTTTGAGGATGTATCCAAGGAGTCTCAGTCGGGCTCACTGAGACTCACATGAGAGATGATGTACAAATTGAGAGATGCGAGTAGGTTATGATTGGAAAGGGGTGTGGAAACACAGGGAGGAGGCGTAGCCCTACTTTACAAGAAAGAAAGAGGACTGAAAGTAGAGGAGGTTGATGTGGGGGAGTGTACAAGTACTGAGGATGTGCTTAAGTCAGCGAAGAATGCATGGATGGTCGTGGCAGATCAGAGAAGGTGGTACTGGTGGTAGCGTACATGACTGTCATGGGTGCAAGAGCAGAGAGGGAAAATAGGTGGAAGTATGACATACTTAAGAAAGTTGTAAGAGGGCATGGAGAGGAGAGTGCTATTTATGGGTGACATGAATGCACATATGGGAATACTGGGGGAACAGGTGAACAAGGAATGGTGAAATGCTTAGGGAGTTTGTTGATGAACTGGAGCTGGAAAATCTGAATGTTACTTTGGCTGAGGGGTGTGTGACTTGGAGTGCAAGAGAGCAGGAACTGGCAATTGACTATGTCTTGGTGAATGGAATAATGTGTGAAATTGTGTAGCATATATGGATAGATGAGGATGGTTTGGTTGATATTGTGTCTGATCAGAACATGCTGGTTGTGGAGTGCTTGATGCCGGGTGGGAATGAAGTGAAAGTGGTAAGTAAGAAAAACAAGTGGAGATTAAGAGATGTAGGGTGGGAGAACTTTCAGGTTTATCTGAGTGAGAGAAGCTGGGATGACAAAAGTGTGCATGACGTGGACCATCTGAATGAAAAATTGGTTGAGGACGTGAGGGGTGCTGCTGAGAACCAGATAGGGTTTGTGAGAGTAGGCAGAAGAAAGAATGTATAATTATAAACCATGGTGGAATGATGAAATCAGAGCAGCTAGGAAGGAGCGAAAGAGAACGAATAGGCAGTGTAGATGGCTGAGGAAAAAAGAAGCATAAAAACAATGAGGCAGAGAAAGAGTATCAGAATGCATGGGCAGCGTATGTGAACCAGCAGCGGTTGACAAGACGAATGATAATGAATTCTAAAGTGAATAGTGAAATGAGTGTGATTCAATCTTTAAAGGAGAAAGGTATGGAAGCTGGCCATGAATGAGTATCAGAATGCATGGGCAGCGTATGTGAAGCAGCAGCAGTTGACAAGACGAATGATAATGAATTCTAAAGTGAATAGTGAAAGGAGTGTGATTCAATCTTTAAGGGGGAAAGGTATGGAAGGTGGCCATGAATGGTACAAGTTCATGAGAGTTGAAAATATGTCAGGCAGTGTTGGTGTGGAGAGTCTAAAAGTGGATGGTGTAGTTATAACAGAGAAGGAGGGAATCAGGGAGGCAATCAAAGGGTTCTGGGAAGAAGTAGGTGGGGTAGGTTGATGTTTATTGTGAGAGAAGGATGCGTGACACTGAAGAGGAAGAATGCAGATGAACTAGATGAAAGAATCAGTATGTAGGAAGTAGAGAGGTGAGAGAGAAGGCAGAAAAATGGCAAGGCAGCAGGTCCAGATGATATACCGTATGAGTTCTACAAGAATGGTGGGGAGGTAGTGATTGATAGAATTACTGAATTATTCAACCGAGTGTAGGATGAAGAGCGAGTGCCAAGAAAGTGGAATGAGTGCCATGTGTGTCTGTTGCATATGGGAGGATTTAAGAGAAAGAATGAGTTGAAGAACTATAGGCCTATTGCATTAGTGAATACAATAGGTAAAGTTTTCAGTGCAGTGTTGAATGAGAGACTGTGTAAATGAATTGAGAAAGCTGGAGTGCTGGGTGAAGAAAAGAATGGTATTCATGTGGATAGGAGAGCTGAGGACAATATTTGTGGTGAATGATATGATTGAGAAGAAAAAAAAAGGAAGGGGGTAATTTGTACCTAGGTTTTCTGGATATAGAGAGAGCTTATGATAGAGTGAACAGAGAAATGCTAGATAGAGTCTTAGAAAAGATTGGATTGAGTGCAAAGATAGTCAACATAGTGCAAAGTATGTCAGTGGACACAAGAGCTAGATACAGACTAAGAGACATAGAAACAGACTGGGTGAAGAGTGAGAGAGGAGTTAGGCAAGGCTGTATATTGTCACCAACCTTTTTTAGCCTGTATACAGAGGAGTTAGCAGCTAGAATGAGAAGAATGAATGTAGGTGTAAGTGTGGGGAATGATAAAAGTATGTGTGCTTCTTTACGCAGATGATGTAGTTGTTATGAGTGAATCGGCAAATGAGCTTCAAAGTTTGTTGGATGTTGTGGATCTGTATGGAAAAGACTTTGGAGTAAGGTTTAGCAGTGAGAAAAGCAAGGTAATGATTGTGAATAGGTCAGAGGATGAAAGTAATGTGGTATGAAGACTTGGAGAGAATGAGTTGAAAAAGGTGCAAGAATACAAGTACTTAGGGATGTGGATGAGTCCTAGTGGGTGTGAAAAGGCAAAAAATGAAAAGATAAGTATGGTAAACAAGTGGATAGGTCAATTGGGAAGCGGTGCAAGGATGAAAGCAAGTAAGTATGATGCGTTGAGAGAAATGTGGAACAGTGTGGCTGTGCCAAGTATAATGGATGGTATGGATGTGATTGCATGGAATGAAAGTGAAATTGATAAATTAGAAGTGGGCCAGAATAGACTAGCAAGGATGGCACCAAGTGTACCGAGGTTCACAGCAATTGAAGCCTTGAGAGGTGATATGGGATGTAGCACCTTTAGGAAAAGACTCACAAAAGCCACACTTAAGTACAAGATTATGCTTGAGAGAATGGATGATGCAAGAATATGGGATGTAGCACCTTTAGGAAAAGACTCACAAAAGCCACACTTAGGTACAAGATTAGGCTTGAGAGAATGGATGATGCAAGAATAGCAAGGAAAGTGTACCTGTGGAATGAAAGTGGAAGCAAATGGAGGATGAGGTGCATGAGAATGACAGACAGGAGAGGATTACAAGTTGTGTGGGCGATGAGAATGGCTGGGAGGAATCAATATGAGTGTGAATGGGTGGTAACAAGAGGAGGCAAAGTGGGAGCTGAATGAGATGTGAGAAAATGGAAGAATAAGATAGACAAAGAAATTAAATGTGTGGGACTAAATGAATGGAAGAATGAGATGGAAAGAAAGAAAGATCCTGGAATGGTAAAAGGAGAAAGGGGCCCTGAGTTATGAAAGGTGGTATAATGGAAGCCTGGGCGGTGATCTTCTCTTCCAAGCAAGGGCACATAGTATGGATGTGAACGCAAGGAGTTAAAGATGGTCTGAGTCCCACAGCAAAGTGTGCCAGATGTGTGACATGGGAAAAGATGAGACGGTGGAACATGTGGTGCTGGAGTGTATGAAGTATGCCAGAGAGGGGAATGAGATGAAGCAAGTAATACTGACTGAGTTAGGGCATGATAGGAATGAAAGAGTGGAGAAGACAGGAAAGGAGTGGATGGTGTTGCTGCTGGGACTGTGTAGAGAGGCGAATGAAAGGATGATTGAGGCGGTGAAAGAGTTTCTAGAGAGAATGTGGCGTGCCAGATGTAAGAACAATTGGTGTAGAGGACGCTGTTTGTTTCTCTTTTTTTTTCCCCCTTCTACAGTAGTTGCTGATCCTAAGGCCTGGCTCAGGAGTGATCCCGAGTCACCTGTACCATCAAGATCAAGATCCACCTTGCGTGAAGGATCAAGAATCAGCAGCGGTGTGTACAAGTGGCTTTGCCTTGCTCTCTGAGTTTTCTTTGAGTTTTGTGGCTTATTTTCTCTTGCCTGTGTGCTGAAATACCCCAAAGATGATGATGAGTGCATGTCGTTCATGCGAGGAGAGTGTGGCGAACAGGCAAAGGGTTGTGGCATGCGAGAGGTGCATGGCCTAGTTCCATGTAGCCTGTGTGGGCATGAGGGAGGCCAACATGAAGGCACTGGGGTTTGAGTTTCTGGTGTTCCTATGCAGGGAATGCCTGAGCAAGAACCTCAATGACTGGAGGAGCCAGGATGATGAAAAAGAAGAGAGTGGAGCAGAGCACCCAGACAGAAAACCTGATGAAAGACACAGAAGCACAGACGATGAGGACTGAAGAGAGAAAAGACTAGCAAGAAGTGGTGGAAGTGGTTAGAACAGACAGACGCCCAAGGAAGAAGAGAATGGTAATCAAGAAATCCCCAGTACGTGTCATTGGAGACAGCATGGTAAGGAAGACTCCCAACTTTGTGAGAAGGGAAATTGAGTGCACCAGCATGGGAGGTGCTAAGATCCAAGACTTCAAGAGGAAAGTCAAGGAAGAAATGCAAGAAATGGAAGAAAGAAGCCTGCTAGTGATTCAAGGAGGAGGCGACAAGTTAGTAGAGACAAGTGCTGATGAAACAGTAAAAGAAGTGATAGAAGCAGTGAAGGCAGCAGAAGAAAAGATGTGTGTGGCTGTGGTGGGGGTCCTGCGGCGCCCACTGGAAGGAGTGCAGTACGAGAAGGTCAGAAGAGAAACGAACCACAAAATATGCATGGAACTCATGAAGGTCAAGATGGAATGGATGGCAGAGAAGAAGGGCAACGTGAGCTTCCTAGACATGGATGGAATCCTCAACCAAGATAAATTCTATGGGAGAGATGGGGTCCACCTCAACCACAACGGGAATGAGAGGCTAGGACATCGACTGGCCGAGAGGATGAGGCCGAGACAGATGTGTTGTGTGGACGAGGCATGACGAGGAGGACCCACTGACGTCAGCAAACATGGAAGAGAAGATACTAACCAGGCGAATAAATGTGTAAAGATTGGTTGTATGAATGTAAGAGGATGAAGTGTGGGCAAATTTGAGGATGTATGCAAGGAGCTCAGCGAGAGGAGGTTTGACTTAGTTGGGCTCACTGAGACTCACTGAGAGATGATGTACAAATGGAGGGATGCGAGTAGGTTATGATTGGAAAGGGGCATAAGACACAGGAAACACTGGGAGGAGGCATAGGCCTACTCTACAAGAAAGAAAGAAGACTTAAAGTAGAGGAGATTGATGTGTGGGAGTGTACAAGTAGTGAGGATGTGCTTGAAGTCAGAGTGGAATGCATGGATGGTCATGTCAGACCACGGAAGGTGGTACTGGTGGTAGCGTACACGACTGTCATGGGTGAAAGAGCAGAGAGGGAAAATAGGAGGAAGTATGACATACTTAAGAAAGTTGTGAGAGAGCATGGAGAGGAGAGAGTGCTAGATATGGGTGACATGAATGCACATATGGGAATAGTGGGAGAACAGGTGAACAGGAATGGTGAAATGCTTGGGGAGTTTGTTGATGAATCTGAATGTTACTTTGGCTTAGGGGCGTGTGACTTGGAGTGCAAGAGAGCAGGAATTGGCAATTGACTACGTGTTGGTGAATGGAAGAATGCGTGAAATTGTGTCGCATATGTGGATAGATGAGGATGGTTTGGTTGATATTGTGTCTGATCAGAACATGCTGGTTGTGGGGTGCTTGATGCAGGGTGGGAATGAAGTGAAAGTGGCAAGTAAGAAAAAGAAGTGGAGACAGAGATGTAGGGTGGGAGAACTTTCAGGTTGATCTGAGTGAGAGAAGCTGGGATGACGAAAGTGTGCATGACGTGGACCATCTGAATGAGAAACTGGTAGAGGTCGTGAGGGATGCTGCCGAGAACCGGATAGGGTTTGTGAGAATAGGTAGAAGAAAGAATGTATATAAACCATGGTGGAATGATGAAATCAGAGCGGCTAGGAAGGAGCGAAAGAGAATCAGTAGACAGTGTAGATGGCTGGGGAAAAAGAGGCATGAAAGTGATGAAACAGAGAATGAGTATCAGAATGCATGGGCAGCGTATGTGAAGCAGCAGCGGTTGACAAGACGAATGATAATGAATGCTAAAGTGAAGAGTGAAAGGAGTGTGATTCAATCTTTAAAGGAGAAAGGTATGGAAGGTGGCTGTGAATAGTACAAGTTCGTGAGAGGTGAGAATATGTCAGGCAATGTTGGTGTGGAGAGTCTAAAAGTGGATGGTGAACTTATAGCAGAGGAGGGAATCAGGGTGGCAATCAAAGGGTTCTGGGAAGAAATAGGTGGGGTAGGTGAGATGTTTAGTGTGAGAGAAGGATGCGCGACACTGAAAAAAAAAGAATGCAGATGAACTGGATGAAAGAATCAGTAGGGAGGAAGTGGAGAGGTGTGTGAGACGGCAGAAGAATGGCGAGGCAGCAGGTCCAGATGATTTACTGTATGAGTTCTACAAGAATGGTGGGGAGGTAGTGATTGATAGAATTACTGAATTATTCAACCGAGTGTGGGATGAAGAGAGAGTGCCAAGAAAATGGAATGAGAACCGAGTGTGTCTGTTGCATATTTAAGAGTAAGAATGAGTTGAAGAACTACAGGCCTATTGCATTAGTGAATACAATAGGTAAAGTTTTCAGTGCAGTATTGAATGAGAGACTGTGTAAATGGATTGAGAGAGCTGGAGTGCTGGGTAAAGAACAGAATGAATTTTGTGTGAATAGGAAAGCTGAAGACAATATGTTTGTGGTGAATTAAATGATTAAGAAAAAGAAGGATGGGAGTAAATTGTACCTAGGTTTTCTGGATAAAGAGAAAGCTTATGATAGAGTGAACAGAGATAGTCTTAGAAAAGATTGGATTGAGTGCAAAGATAGTCAACATAGTGCAAAGTATGTCAGTGGACACAAGAGCTAGATACAGACTAGGAGACATAGAAACAAGCTGGGTGAAGAGTGAGAGAGGAGTTAGGCGAGGCTGTATATTGTCACCAGCCATTTTTTACGATATATACAGAGGAGTTAGGAGCTAGAATGAAAAGAATGAATGTAGGGGTAAGTGTGGGGAATGATAAAGTATGTGTGCTTCTTTCTGCAGATGATGTAGCTGTTATGAGTGAATCTGCAAATGAGCTTCAAAGTTTGTTGGATGTTGTGGATCTGTATGGAAAAGACTTTGGAGTAAGGTTTAGCAGTGAGAAAAGCAATGAGTTGAAACAGGTGCAAGAATACAAGTACTTAGGGATGTGGATGAGTCCTAGTAGATGTGGAAAGGCAAAGAATGAAAAGATATATATATGGTAAACAAGTGGGTAGGTCGATTGGGAAGCCCAGCAAGGGTGAGAGCAAGTAAGTATGATGTGTTGAGAGAAGTGTGGAACAGTGTGGCTGTGCCAAGTAATGTATGGTATGGATGTGATTGCATGGAATGAAAGTGAAATTGATAAGTTTGAAGTGGGTCAAAATAGAGTAGCAAGCATGGCACTGAGTGCACCAAGGTGCACAGCAGTTGAAGCCTTGAGAGGTGATATGGGATGGGGCACCTTTAGGGAAAGACTCACAAAAGCCACACTTAGGTACAAGATTAGGCTTGAGAGAATGGATGATGCAAGAATAGCAAGAAAGGTGTACCTGTGGAATGAAAGTGGAAGCAAATGAAGGATGAGGTGCATGAGAATGAAAGACAGGAGTGGATTACAAGTTGTGTGGGCGATGAGAATGGCTAAGAGGAATCAAAATGAGCGTGAATGGGTGGTAACAAGAGGAGGCAGAGTGGGAGCTGAATGGGATGTGAGAAAATGGAAGAATGAGATAGACAAAGAAGTGAAATTCATTCAGAAGACTGAATGAATGGAAGAATGAGATGGAAAGAAAGAAGATCCTGGAATGGTAAAAAGAGAAAGGGACCCTAAGATATGAAAGGTGGTATGATGGAAGCCTTCTCTTCCAAGCGAGGGCACAGTGTATGGATGTGAACGCAAGGAGTTACAGATGGTCTGAGTCGCGCAGCAAAGTGTGCCAGATGTGTGACATGGGAGAAGATGAGACGGTGGAACATGTGGTGCTGAAATGTGTGAAGTATGCTAGAGACAGGAATGAGATGATATAAGTGATACTAACTGGCATGATAGGAATGAAAGAATGGAGAAGACAGGAAAGGAGTGGATGGTGTTGTTGCTGGGACTGTGTAGAGAGGCAAATGAAAGAATGATTGAGGCGGTGAAAGAGTTTCTGGAGAGAATGTGGCGTGCCAGATGTAGGAACAATTAGTGTAGAGGACGCTGTTCGTTTCTCTTTTTTTTCCCCCTTTCTACAGGAGTTGCTGATCCAAAGGCCTGGCTTAGGAGTGATCCTCAGCCACCTGTACAATCAAGATCAAGATAAAAATATGTTGGTTCTTGAGTGTCTGATGCATGGTAGGAATGAAGCTAATGGTGAACCAACATAAAAGGCCAGTGCCAGGTTATAAATATTCATCTTGAATTAGGCGGACACATGATAACTTAGTATCTATCAGCACAGGCCTGCGATTAAACAGAGTACTTAGCTGAATTTTCACATGACGTTCGCCAAGGATGTTGGATGGCCAAGAAGGGGCTCGTTGTGATTTGAATGCTGGCTGGAATCTCACTATATTGAAGGAAGGGGTATGTTGTCTGTCTGCTGTTTGGAAGTCGACTGACTCCCTGTTTACTGATTGGATTGATATCGGTTTGCTTCGGGATGGTGAGTCCGTTCGACTTGGATCCTCGTTGTTTCATCCGCTCGTCACGGTGGATTATTATATCTTAATTGAACTTGTTCTCATCACCGTTGTTCCCTGTCGGAACGATAGTTCTGACAGAAGTGAAAGTGGCAAGTAAGAAAAGGAAGTGGAGATTAAGAGATATTGAGGCGCGCGGTACAACAACGACGTACGTACAACAACGACGTAACCGTGTTTTTGCCTGCTCCGTGTGGTAGAAGGGTGTAAAAGTCTCGTGGTGATGTCGGCCAAGTCATATTCGACCATCTAAGCACCTGTACTAAGGCTCAAAGTCGAGCGTAGTGCGGAGAAAATTTCTCTGGACTAACATCTCGAAAGCGGTACAACAACGACGCAACCTGCTCCTCCCAGCCTCACGTGCGTATGGCCAATCAGCGGCGCGGTTGCAGCCGCCCGGCGCGGGCGAGCCAATCACAGCACCGCTGCCATGTTTACCAGCGCCGTTGCCATGGTGACAACACACTCACCATGTGCTCATCCACTCTGCCCTTTAACACGCCCGAGCACAGACGCACGCTACCTTTCTCGTGACTCTTTACGCAACTATGGCTACTAGAGTGCAGACGAAAGTGTCACAGCATCTCACCAGCCTTACGTAAGTTTTTTAAATCCCCAGTCAACCCGACTTAGTGGGTTGAAGGGGGATTTAAAGGGTTGGTAAATCCGCTAAGGGCATTGCCAGGATCAAACAGACGTATCCTGGTAATCAACTGTCTCAAGCCAGTGTAAAGGATGAGAGCCAACTATATTCATTGAATACAAAAAAAAAAAAAAAAAAAATTCGTTTCTTCATAATGTTCTTGACATAGCGGCTTTCCATTAATACTTACCAGAATGCATGCACAAACATAAAATTATCAGCATTACACACTGTTAGTCATAGCAGGACGTCAAAGTTATGGTAGGAGTAATAACGTGCCGGTAATGAGTAAGTTTTATTTTTTACGCTCGGAAAAAAATTCATAAAAAATTTATTTATGTACCAATCTTCATGAAACTTTCACCTAATACTATGTGTAATAGGCTCTAACACATTATTAACAAATGAAAACAATATCGGGAAAAAAAATTATTACCTACGGTATACGCGTTAATTAACGCGTAAGTCATCCACCCAAAATCGTCACCTATCACTTCGAAACCTACATCCCCAAACAGAACTACCCAAGACCTTTCAAATGATGTATAATACTTACTTATTTAAGGATATCCTATTGTGCGCAATCAGTGTTTAACTTTGAGCGCGTTTTTCTCGAAACTTCCATTTCTCGGTTACGTCGTTGTTGCGCCGCGCGCCTCATATAGGGTGGCAGGTTAACGTGAGTGAAAAAGCTGGGATGATGTGAGTGTGCATGATGTGGAGCACCTGAATGAGAACCTGGTTGAAGACGTGCGGAGTAATGCTGAGAACCAGATAGATTTTGTGAGAGCAAGCAGAAGAAAGAGTATGTAAACCATGGTGGTATGATGAAATCCGAGTGGCTAGGAAGGAGCGAAAAAGAATGAGTAGACAGTGTAGATGGCCGAGGAAAAAGAGACATGAAAGCAAAGAGGTGGAAAACGAGTATCAGAATGCATGGGCAGCATATGTGAAATAGCAGTGACTGACAAGGTGAATGATGATAAATGAAGACCAAAGTGAAGTGTAAAAGAAGTGTGATCAAATCTTTAAGGGAGAAAGGCATGAAAGTGGCTGAGAATGGTATAAGTTCATGAGAGGTGAGAATATGTTAGGCAGTGTTGATGTGGAGAGTCTGAAAGTGAATAGTGAAATTATAGCAGAAAAGGAAGGAATCAGGGAGGCAATCCGACAGTTCTGGGAAGAGGTGGGTGGCTTAGGTGAGGTGTTTGGTGTGAAAGAAAGATGTGTGACACTGGAGAAGATGAATGCAGATAAACTGGATGAGAAAATCAGCAGGGAAAAGCTGGATAAATGTGTGATAAAGCAGAAGAATGGAAAGGCAGCATAGCCAAATAAGATACCCATGACCTATTGGGAACCGCCATGTCGTAGTGGGGAGGGTGGGCTTGCATATCCCTATGACCTGGCTAGTGCGGCTAGAGGGGGCTTCGGCTCTTGGTTTGCCCTACATAGGAAGTGAAGACCATCCATGCTAGTAATGTTGCCAGTGACGATCCATTCTAAATGGTCCCCAGACTTAGGCTGCCAGTACGAGTCAATGGTGCTTCTCACCAGAAGGGCCATCTTTTGAGGTCATCATGTGTTGGATGGTTGAGTGTCTAGACTGAAATGCGTTGTGGGGAGAGATCTTAGCTCCATCATGGACAAACTTTATCATGAGAGGTCACTTTTTAAAACAAGCGGCCCCTTGGGGACGAGGTAGCCCGTTCATGGCAACCAGCACTCTCCCTTTGTATTCCCAGTAGGCATACAGTATATATATATATATATATATATATATATATATATATATATATATATATATATATATATATATATATATATATATATATATATATATATATATATATATATATATATATATATATATATATATATATATATATATATATAAACATACATATACATATACATATATACATACATATACATATACATATACACATATACATATACATATATGTATACGTATTAAAATTCTTCGCAATGATGTTTTCCATGCCCTCGCTGGCCTAAACCCTCGGAAGGCTTATGGACCTGATGGGGTCCCTCCTATTGTTCTCCGAAACTGTGCCTCCGTGCTTGCACCTTGCCTAGTCAAACTCTTTCAGCTCTGTCTGTCAACGTCTACCTTTCCTTCTTGCTGGAAGTTTGCCTACATTCAACCTGTTCCTAAAAAGGGTGACCGTTCTAATCCCTCAAACTACCGTCCTATTGCTTTAATTTCCTGCCTATCTAAAGTTTTTGAATCTATCCTCAACAGGAAGATTCTTAAACATCTATTACTTCACAACCTTCTATCTGATCGCCAGTATGCGTTCCGTCAAGGCCGCTCTACTGGTGATCTTCTGGCTTTCCTTACTGAGTCTTGGTCATCCTCTTTTAGAGATTTTGGTGAAACTTTTGCTGTTGCCTTGGACATATCAAAAGCTTTTGATAGAGTCTGGCACAAAGCTTTGATTTCCAAACTACCCTCCTACGGTTTCTATCCTTCTCTCTGTAACTTCATCTCAAGTTTCCTTTCTGACCGTTCTATTGCTGGTGTGGTAGACGGTCACTGTTCTTCTCCTAAATCTATTAACAGTGGTGTTCCTCAGGGTTCTGTCCTGTCACCCACTCTCTTCTTATTATTCATTAATGATCTTTTAAACCAAACTTCTTGTCCTATCCACTCCTACGCTGATGATACCACCCTGCACTTTTCCACGTCTTTTCATAGACGTCCAACCCTTCAGGAGGTAAACATATCACGCAGGGAAGCCACAGAACGCCTGACTTCTGATCTTTCTAAAATTTCTGATTGGGGCAGAGCAAACTTGGTATTGTTCAATGCCTCAAAAACTCAATTCCTCCATCTATCAACTCGACACAACCTTCCAGACAACTATCCCCTCTTCTTCAATGACACCCAACTGTCCCCCTCTTCTACACTGAACATCCTCGGTCTGTCCTTTACTTATAATCTGAACTGGAAACTTCACATTTTCATCTCTAGCTAAAACAGCATCTATGAAGTTAGGAGTTCTGAGACGTCTCCGCCAGTTTTTCTTACCCGCCCAGCTGCTAACTCTGCACAAGGGCCTTATCCGTCCATGTATGGAGTATGCTTCACATGTCTGGGGGGGTTCCACTCATACTGCTCTTCTAGACAGGGTGGAATCAAAAGCTTTTCGTCTCATCAACTCCTCTCCTCTAACTGACTGTCTTCAGCCTCTCTCTCACCGCAGCAATGTTGCATATCTAGCTGTCCTCTACCGCTATTTTTCATGCTAACTGCTCTTCTGATCTTGCTAACTGCATGCCTCCCCTCCTTCCGCGGCCTCGCTGCACAAGACTTTCTTCTTTCTCTCACCCCTATTCTGTCCACCTCTCTAACGCAAGAGTTAACCAGTATTCTCAATCATTCATCCCTTTCTCTGGTAAACTCTGGAACTCCCTGCCTGCTTCTGTATTTCCACCTTCCTAAGACTTGAATTCCTTCAAGAGGTAGGTTTCAAGACACTTATTCATCAATTTTTGACCACTGCTTTGACCCTTTTATGGGACTGGCATTTCAGTGGGCATTTTTTTTATTAGATTTTTGTTGCCCTTGGCCAGTGTCCTTCCTACATAAAAAAAAAAAAAAAAAAAAAAAAAAAAAAAGCTTTGAGAGGTGATATGGGATAGAGCACGTTTAGGGAAAGACTTACAAAAGCGACATTTGGGTAAAAAATTAGGCTTGAGAAAATGAATGATGCAAGAATAGCAAGAAAGGTGTATCTGTGGAATGAAAGTGGAAACAAATAGAGGAAGAGGTTCGTGGGAATGACAGACGGGAATGAATTACAAGTTGTGTGGAGGATGAGAATGGCTGGGAGAAATCAAAATGAGCGTGAATGAGTCGTGACAAGAGAAGGCAGAGTGGGAAATGAATGGAATGTGAGAAAATGGAAGAGTGAGATAAACAGGGAAGTGAAGTGTATGGGACTGAATGAATGGAAGAACAAGCTACACTGACACTGAGGTTTCCAGGCAGCTCCCTGCACACATGTCCTCCACTAGGGGAGAACTGTATGCTGTTCTGGAGGCGCTCCATATTGTGGCGCCTCTCCGTAAGGATGTATTCTTCTTTGTTGACAGTCAAGCTGCACTGTATGCTCTCCAATCTACCTTCCCCATGGACTGTGATCTAGTTAATAAATGTTTTTATCTCATCCACACCCTAGAAGGTGCTGATGCCACGGTTCACTTCACCTAGATACCCTCTCATGTGGGTATCCCGCTTAATGAAGAAGCAGACTGCCTTGCTCAGTGAGCCCTTCAGGACGACACAGTGGACCCTGGCGCTGAGTACACTCTGGGCTATGTTAAGGACTTTGTACATAGTAGGATTAGTGATCAGTTGGAGCTTTGTTGCCATAGGCGCACTGGCAGTAGTCTTCACTATGTACGTGTCTCCCAGAGGTGTGCTTACATCTGTGGGAGACACACTGCATCACACGACAAGGTGGCAATGAGGCTCAGATTAGGCTATAAATACTTTTGGAAAATCAGTGCTTCTCCTGGCGTGTGCTGTGTGCTGTGTGCTGCACCAAGGGGACACACTCTGCGTCATTATGTCACGGAATGTCCTTTCATTGCTACATTTAGGCTGCAAGGTCAATATGACTTGTATACCCTCATTGACCATTTCTTAGACTCAGCCACTCTCAGGGATATACTCGAGGAATATCCTACGTTTGCTCCCAGACTGTAGGATATTTATGCAATAAGGTGTGCAATATCTGTATATATTTATTTACTTATATTCTTGTAATGTATACTATATTTTTATATTTTTGATACTCTACCTTTAAGTCTTTGCCCAGGGGATGGGTGGCAAGGTCCGTCCTTCTCCTTTGTATTTCATTATTAATGCAACAATAAATGTATCAATCAATCAATCAATCAAGATGGAACGGAAGAGCATCCTGGAATGGTACGAAAAGAAAGAGGCCCTGATGTATGAAAGGAGGTATGATGGAAGCTTGGATGGTGATCTCTTCCGAGCTAGGGCAAAGTGTTTGGATGTGAATGCAAGGAATTACAGATGGTCTGAGTCCCGCAGCAAAGTGTGCCAGATGTGTGACATGGGAGAGGATGAGACAGTGAAGCATGTGGTGCTGGAGTGTAAGAATTATGAGAGAGACAGGAGAAAGAAGATACAAGTGATTCTGATTGAGTTAGGGCATAATAGGAATGAAAGAGTGGAGAAGAAACCGTGGAAGGGAATGGATGGTGGTGCTGTTGGTATTGTGTAGAGAGACGAATAAGAGGATGGTTGCGGCAGTGAAGGAGTTTCTTGAAAGAATGTGTCTTGCCAGATGTAACGGCAATAGGATACTGTTCGTTTTTTTTTTTTTTTTTTTTTTTTTTCAGTCTTCAACTGGAGTTGCCGATCCAGAGGCCTGGTTCAGGAGCGATCCCGAGCCACCTGTAGCATCAATATGATCATATGATATGTTGTTGGAGTCGAAGTTGTAAAATTGTGTATTAGAGGACAAGAGCGAATATATATATATATATATATATATATATATATATATATATATATATATATATATATATATATATATATATATATATATATATATATATATATATATATAAGTGTGTGTGTGTGTGTGTGTGTGTATGTGTGTTCATTTCTTCGCAGGCTCCTCAGAAACACATTTTCTGATGCATTCCTCTCACACTCTGGGATCCTCAGAACCTTAAAGCGTCTTCTTCAGTTCTTCGCAAGCTCCTCAGAAACAGACATTGTATGATGCTTTCCTTTCAGGCAGGTCTCCTGGGAGTTTTGGAACCTTACAACTACTCAGGGCTACAGGTTTTCTAAGAGCCTGCAAGAATCAATGGCAGAAATGAGCAGGCAGAGGGGGCAGAGTGAAAGACAGCCACCCGCGGGCTGCAATGCAAACATGTTAGGTGAAAACAAGCCGATGTGTGTGTATTGTTTTCAATAAAATCTCGAACATACAGAATTATCTACATACAAGTCAGTCATGAGTGAAAACCGTTATTAAAACTGTCTAGCATGATTGTTTCAAATTAAGTGAATAGTAACACTTGCTTACAATGTGCGTGAAACAACCAAGCCTTCCAGCAGCGTGTAGTATTCTGGAAGGGCGGGTAAAAATGTCTGAATGATCTTCCTGTCTTAGGCCACGACTTCCAACACATCATTGTGTTCTGGTACAGTGCCATAATACAGTGTGAGGTCATGACTGATACAATCAATTCATGCTAAAATACTCTGCACAGTTGCATGTATTTGCGCAGGTGATGAAGTAGGATACGTCTGAAGAAGCGATACACAAGATGGAACGTTACCTTAATAGGGAAGTTGTAGGATTTGTTAAATTGCCTATGTTCAACTCGTATCTCCTCCGCATTTTAATCAGGAAGAAAGGAGAACAATGTCTGCTATCGTTTTTTCTTGTACGATAATTTTGTGTGTTCGATGAAAAGTAAAAAAAAAATAAAAATACTTCCAAATATTTGTCAAAAATCAAAATCAACTTCAAACAAAAATTTTGATAGCAGACTTTGTTCGCCTCTCACAGTTTCATAAGCTGCAATAGCCCATATATGTGTAACAGGAATAACAATGGAGATCATTTTTATATGTCAAAATCCGCTATTTTGAGATATTGTCATGAACTTAGGGGGTTACTATAATTTACCTCTTGCAGCTAGGAACTTGAAATTTACATGATACATCAGAATATGTTGAAAAAGCAGGCACAGTTTCATTTAGTTACATAGGCCTTTCATGATTTTACGCTTAATTACCGGGGGAGAGAAGAGAGGGAAGAATTTTATTATTATTATTTTTTTTCGCCATATTTCGAAGTAAAAACCAATGTTTCACTGTTTAAAATAAATAAAATATTAATGTATCAGATACATTAATTATTTGCTGGATTTACGGGAAAAAAATAAAATAAAATATATATATATATATATATATATATATATATATATATATATATATATATATATATATATATATATATATATATATATATATATATATATATATATATATATATATATTTATTTATTTATTTATTTATTTATTTATTTATTTATTTATTTATATATAAATCCAAGAAATATAGTTAGTCCTAAAATTTCTTGTTCTCTAATGTACTCAGAAAGAAAACCGTAGATTTTCATTGATGAAAGAAAAACGGGTATATCAGAAAAATATGGGAAAAAAAAAGGGGAAAAACTTATATGATACGTCTCACGGCGGGTAAAACCGTGGAATCTCAATACGGAAGACCTCATTATATAAAAGTATATATATATATATATATATATATATATATATATATATATATATATATATATATATATATATATATATATATATATATATATATATATATATATATATATATATATATATATATATATATATATATAGAAAGAAAATCGTAGATTTTCATAGATGAAAGAAAAACGGGTATATCAGAAAAATATGGGAAAAAAAAGGGGAAAAACTTATATGATACGTCTCACGGCGGGTAAAACCGTGGAATCTCAGTACGGAAGACCTCATTATATAAAAGTATATATATAGTATATATATATATATATATATATATATATATATATATATATATATATATATATATATATATATATATATATATATATATATATATATATATATATATATATATATATATATACTTTTATATAATGAGGTCTTCCGTATTGAGATTCCACGGTTTTGCCCGCCGTGAGACGTATCATATAAGTTTTTCCCCTTTTTTTCCCATAATTTTCTGATATACCCGTTTTTCTTTCATCTATGAAAATCTACGGTTTTCTTTCTGAGTACATTAGAGAACAAGAAATTTTAGGACTAACTATATTTCTTGGATTTATATATAAATAAATAAATAAATAAATAAATAAATATATATATATATATATATATATATATATATATATATATATATATATATATATATATATATATATATATATATATATATATATATATCAAAACGTTGCATATATCAAAAGAAGCAGGAAAAATGCAGAAAATTATAAAAGAAAAAAAAAATCTGATCCAGATCCCTTCTCCCTTTTTTTTTTTAACATAGCAAAATCTGAGGAGCGGGGCAAGAGACCTCGCTCCCGCCTCTGTGAATGACCTATGAACTTGATAGCTGCTAAACATGCTCCTTATATCATGATTTCCCTCTGCTCCATAATCGCTAATAACAGAACATATTTCGTTATATTATAATACCTGCAGTCTGTCTAGACAGTATGATAATAAACAGGGATGCCTGAAGAGATGGAACGCTCCCAAAAAAGCGCAAATAGTATGTAAATACCACCAAAAAGACGCTTTATTCATACTCGTATAAGAGAACGCACGTTCAGTGGAGACATTTGTTCCAGGAAGGCAGAGTACAAACTGAACCAGTTCTGACATGCGTTGTTGACTGACATCTTTGGCCTTGCAATGAGCGAAAATTTGCATCCATCGCTGGTCTGTTGATAGGTTTGACTTATTCCACTCAGCTACTCTGTGAGCAATAAATAACTAACAAATCTTGCCGAGAAAATTATCAAATTGGTCTTCTACAGTCCCCTCTCTAATTGCTGTGGTGCCCCTCAGCCCTATCTGCCAGTGGTCTGTTTTGTTTGTATGTGCCTCAAACTTGAGTTTGACAGAAAATGTTACTTGGACATGGTGTCAAAAAGGTAGCAAGAATCTGGAAGAAGAGACAACGAGATGATGCCGACGTATCTCTTGCAAGTAGAACGATATTTGTGATGATAATCTTATAAAATGAAACACACTGTCTGTCTGTGGGTGTGAGTGTTTTTAATTATGTTGATGTTTATTTTTTTTTTATTCAGTATTATTTTTTTTTTCTATTTAATGCGTTTTGTTTCTGCTATGTATTATAGTTTTTTTTTTTTATTATTATTATGGTGAGGGTGTTTTATATTTATGTGTTTATTCAAGATTATATTCAATGTCTGTTTTAAAAGTTCCTTAATTGTTTGGCTGTGTCTGTAAATAAAGTAAAAAGCACAGACAAATACTGTTGTCTTTTGGTGATGGTGGTGGGGGGGGAGGAGGAGCCACCACGAGGCCGTTGTGCATTGGGCACCAAAATGGCTAGCACTGACCCTAGCCTCTTTAATGCAAGAGTTAAGCAGTACCTTCACTCTTTCATCCCCTCTACTACTGGTAAACTGTGAAATCCTCTGACTGAATCTGAATTTCCTCCTACCTATGACTGGACACATTTCAAGAAAGAGGTATCATCAATCCTGAACTGTTTTTTTTCTCTGGAATTTCATCCCTCTTTTAATTTGTGAGAAACAATTTGCAAGCCATTTTTTTCAAGAATTTTTTTTCAGCATCAGTATGCCTCCTTTGTACATACATTAAATATATAAATACCACTTACCTGACATATATATGTAGTAACTGAACAATTCTTACA
>NC_087191.1:4789466-4794466 GCF_035594125.1 Scylla paramamosain
AACTATAGTTCATAATCTCCGCCATGTCCTGTGCATCCTCATAGATTTTTCCTTCAACTTTCAATCTTGATACACCTTCCTTCTTTTTCATCTTCCCATTAATACGTCTAAAGAATAGTTTGGGTTCATTTATACACTTTTCTATTATATCTCTTTCATAGTTTCTTCTCTCCATTCTGATTATCTCAACGTACTTGTTTCTAACATCAATATATTTCTCCCATCTGCTTTCAGTTTTCCTCTTCTTCCATTTATTCCAAGCATTTGACTTACAATTTCTACCCTCTTTGCATTTTGTACTGAACCATTCTTTACCCATTCTACATCTCGCTCCTCCTCTAGGTACAAATTTCTCTACAGCAGAATTATATATCCTTATAAATTCATCCCATTTTTTTCTGAACATCTGCATCTTCAAAGTCTTTCCAGTCCACAGCAACAAAATACTTTCTTGATTTTTCAAAGTTACCTTTACTATATTTAAATCTTTTCACCTTATAATTTTCATCAATGATTACATTTTCATTTTTTTTTTAATTAAATTCCATCAACACATGATCACTTTTACCCCTAGAGGGCTATCATAGAGTATAGTGTTAATAATTTTCATGTCCTTGGTAAACACTAAATCAAGTCTTGATGGTTTATCTCTTTCATTAAATCTGGTATCACAATCAACCCATTGAGTCTCAAATTTTCCACCACCCAGTTTAATAGTCTATTACTCCATGAGTTCTCGCTTCCAGTAGTTGACAAAGTCTCCCAATTTATCTCCTTACAATTAAGATCACCAACAATAACTATATTACTACTTTCCATAACTATTTTTTTCAAGACCTTTTAGCACATCTACCAACATCTCTTCATGCTCTTCTGTTCACCAAGCATTGGTCATAGGTGGCACATACACTCCTACATAATTCATTATCCTTACATTTCCACCTCTAATCATCACTTGCAGAATTTCAGACTTGTCTTTACCTTTTATTACCTTCTCCCCTTTAACACATTTTTTAGTCAGAATGATCACTCAATCTCCTCCCGTGTCACTTCTATTTTTCACCCTTAAATGATATTTATCATCACCAATGTCAGTAGTTCCCCATTCATTTTTCCATTTTGTCTCACATAATACAACTTCCGGTGCAGTTCTGCTTAACAATTCATTTAATTCCATTTTAGTTTATATTAATCCATTTACATTAGTATAACATACTTTACTTACTGTTTGATACACCATTTCTTTATTCTCATATCTCTTACTCTCCAGAAAACTTCTTCTCCTCCTCTGTTTGTTGTTTGTTTTCTTGTTTAGCCTCATTTACTAGCTCCTTTTGCTTCAACCTTTCAATCTCATCCATATCCCTGTTTATCCATATATTCCTATATTCTTCATCTCCAGACAACCTCCAAGACCCATTAATTACTTCTGCTTGTACCTGTGTTGCAAACCTTATTCTTATGGGTCTCATTTTTCTTCTTCATATTTCCTAATTCTATGGAACTCTTCCACTTGCATTAATACCTGACTGTCTTCACCTGTCACTTTCTTCAACAGATTCTTTTCCTTTTCCTCTCTTTGAATTGTGCTTACTATTTTCTCTTCCTTTAAACCAAATACAATTACTTGTTTATATTTTTCTACAGTGTTTCTCACCGACTTTTTCTCTTCTTTAATAACATTTACCACTTTGTCTGAGGTTTTGTTCCTCATTTTCTTGTTCTGTAATTTTCTTTGATGATTCTTCTTCAGATTTATGTTCATTTAACCACTTATTTTGCCTCATTTTCATATCCTTTACACTTGCCTTCATTTCCTCATTTCCTTTCTGAACAGTTTCTACTTTTCCCTTTATTTGTTTCTTTAAGCAGACATTTTCCACCTTTAACTTCTCATTTTTATCTTCCATCACTATCAACTTTCCTGTAATAGTCACCAACTCCTTACCTGTCTTCTTCTGGTGTGCCTCCAATGTCTTGATTCTCTCCAGTAACTTGTCCATCATTTCTTCCATATACAAAATTTTACTACACTGCAATCAATAATTTAGTTCTCTTTCTTCACCAGTAAAACCTTCAAAGGAACCCCTTTCTTTTGGGGTGCTGCTCTCCGCCACGTTTGTCCAAAGTGTAAACAAACCAAACCAAACTTTCCTAGAGATGGGATAACTATACTCACATACTGTTTCTCACCTCCCTATTTACCACCTAGGTATTCCTGTGCCTTCATAACATTTCTTGTTCCAATATGAGTGATTTGTGTTTTCTTTCCTTCTATATGCAGAGCACTAGGAAACACATCCTGTCAGCTTTGCCACTGCCATGTGAACTGAGTGTGTGTGTGTGTGTGTGTGTGTGTGTGTGTGTGTGTGTGTGTGTGTGTGTGTGTGTGTGTTTACCTAGTTGTGAAATACAGGACAAGAGCCACACTAGGCTCATCCATATCAACATTTATCTAGATTTTCTTTAAATTTATGAATTGTCACACACAGTCTCATCCTTAAGTTCATTCCACACTGTTATACTTCTGCTGGGGAAGCTATGTTTCTTGATCTCTTCTGCAAACACTCCTTTTCAATTTCCTCCCATGTCCTCTTGTGTCTCTTGTATCTGGTATCATGAGGTCTTCTCTGTCCAACTTTTCCATTCCTTCCAATATTCTATATATTGCTATCAAATCACCTCTTTCCCTCCTTTTTTCTAGTATAGTCAGGCCCAATCTCTTCAACCTTTCCTCATAACTATACTCTCTTAAGCTTGCAGGGATTTTAGTTGCAGCTCTCTGGATTCTTTCTAACTTTCTTGTATCCCTTTTCAAACTTGGTGACCACGCTAATGCTGCGTACTCTAATCTCGGACATATCATCTTTGTTATCAGTTTTGTTATCATATCTTCATCAATATAGGAGAATGGTATGTTGATGTTTCTGAGCAGATTATATGTTTCTTGTATAATTTTGTTTATGTACTTCCCAAATGACAAATTATCAGTAATAATTACTCCTAGGTCTTTTTCTTCTGTTCTATAGAGATTTCCTCATTCACTAAGTAATAGTTGCCAACTGGTCTTCTCGCATTTTTTCCAAACCTCATCACACTACATTTTTAAGCATTAAACTCCATATTCCATCTCAATGACCATTCATTAATCTTAATTAAATCCTGATATAAAGCAATGCAGTCCTCATTTGTGTGTGTGTGTGTGTGTGTGTGTGTGTGTGTGTGTGTGTGTGTGTGTGTGTGTGTGTGTGTGTGTGTGTGTGTGTGTGTGTGTGTGTGTGTGTGTGTGTGTGTGTGTGTGTGTGTGTGTGTGTGTGTGTGTGTGTGTGTGTGTGTGTGCGCGCGCTTGCTTGCTCCAGAACACCTGAAGTGGTCTACACCATGCGAGTTATATAAAAAAATTTACAAAAAATCATATTCTCCTTCTGGAATAGGGCCACAGCTAGGTTACACACTCAGCAGCAGTGCTAGTATAAGAGCAAGTGGTGATTCTTATAGATAAGATAAAAGGCAACTATAAGGGATTGGAAGAGGGACTGAGAACCTTCTCCTCTGGTAACACTTCTGCAATGAGACAAGGTTTGTCTCTGCTACAGATCTATAAAGGGGATCTCAGCTTCCTGTAGACAGACAGATAGCTTCCTGTATAGACAGAGAATATTTATATCATTATATCATATTTCATGATACATAACAATATGCATATGTGTGTGTGTGTGTGTGTGTGTGTGTGTGTGTGTGTGTGTGTGTGTGTGTGTGTGTGTGTGTGTGTGTGTGTGTGTGTGTGTTTATATATATATATATATATATATATATATATATATATATATATATATATATATATATATATATATATACGAGTATATATATATATATATATATATATATATATATATATATATATATATATATATATATATATATATATATATATATATATATATATATATATATATATATATATATATATATATATATATATATATATATATAAAACCATGGTTACCAAACGACTCCCTTTTCAAACAAACTGATTCACAAGCAAAATTTTGAACTCATAATTGCTTTGGTCGCTGTACCATAATTCAGATCTCTAACAAGTTACATGGCACCTGGCACACATATGATCACAGTGTACGTGCTAGTCATGCTGCACCCCTTGCTTAGTGCACATCCACATCATACTGCTCTCTTTTTTGGCTTTCTTATTTATAGCTTTAATCTTTATTTAGCAGTAAATTAAATATAGAATATGCATAATGCTCATCTGTACTGAATAACTGATGTGTTAAGTGCTGAGGAGTGGCAACACACTATGTTCCCACTCTCTCTGAAGTTGCATCCACAACAGAGGTGGCCAGGCATGAAATTCTGAGCCTGGCTCTACATAACCCTATTGCATGGTAAAGCGGGTGGGGCTATGCGAAGTGTCAGCAAGAGTTTTGCAAAAGGCATTTGATGGTGTCACACATGTGAAACCCCAATTTTCATTCCATAGTGAGAGGGGTTATTGCTCAGCCACGTCATGCCTTGCCTTCCCATCACTCATGTCGGAAAGTAATTTTCAACGGATGCGGTTAATTACTCAGTAGTTCATAGACAGCATCCATGCTTGTGGCAAGTGAAAAACAATAATTACAAAAATAAAACATCATTCCTAATAAAATAAAAATTTATTCCTTGCCCCAAGATTCTTTCTCTTCTTCAAGTTTATGGAAGCAGCTCCCACAATGGTGCACAAAAGGGTTTCTTAAAGAGCTATTGACAGTAATGGCATCCATGTGTATTCCTCTTCTGGCAGTCACCCCTCTTATCCCCTCATCACTCTGTTTGATTGCACACAGCACCACCCCTAGTGTGGACACATCTTGAGGCTTGAGAGAAAATGGCAGCAACTGCATTTGTTGGGATGATTGAGCTAGAAGTCTCGCACCTGGTCTTCATCATTTTACTTGCTCCAAAATGATTCTCAAATCATTAGATTTTTGGAATTGTATAAA